>NC_045552.1:1393339-1428339 GCF_009769535.1 Thamnophis elegans
AGGGGCGCTGATGGGCAGGGCCGAGGGGGAGTTGGGGGTGGCGCCGGCGGGCTCGACGATGGGCCGGCTGTAGAAGAAGAAAGAGCACTGCTGGATGAAGAGTTCGATGATTGTCTGGTAGATGCGGGTGGCGGTCAGGGCGTCCATGGTGCTGAAGTCGGGGCGCATCAGGGTGGGCCAGAAGCAGATGGAGAGGTTCTCGCTGGTCATCAGGTTGGTGCGGTTGTTGTGGCTCACCCTGCAAGGACAAAGGGTGGGGAAGGGGGGGTCAGGCACTGCCCCTCACCCCCTCCCCTCCCAGAGGGGACCCTGCCGCTTTCCCAGGGCCACCAGCACTCCCTGCTCTGTGGAAGGGAGGAGCTGGGAATGCGGGAGCCGAATTTAGTGATCGTTTGAAGTTACCACGGCACTGGGAAAAAAGTGGCCCAGGACCTCATTTATCTGGGAGAAACGGGGAAGGGATTCACCTGGGGGAGGGGGGGACCTTCTGCTGTCCCAGCGGGGTTTGTGCAATGACCCCCATGGGAGATTTTAAAGGCCTTCCGGGGGTGGGTGGGTGTGACGGAGGCGGCGAGGGTTCCAGCTCACCGCAGAGGGAGGGAAGGGGACCGGGGGGGGGGAGTGGGGGGGGCTTACTTGTTCAGATGAGAGATGACGTATTTGAAGACCTCGTAATTCTCCCTGGGGAACTTCCTCAGCACCTCTTTCAGCGCCTGCAGCCTCTGCTCTCGGTCGTTGATCTCTGTTGGGGAGGAGAAAAGGAAGGCGATCGGAGGGTCTTCCAAGTGGAACCATCAGCAGCAGCTCCGGATTAAGGAATAAACCTATTTACCCTGGACTTCCTCCCCCCCCATCGCCCCCCAATATCAGCAGAGGCTGCCCCTCCAAGGCTGTCCCAAGGAAGGAGACGAGCTAATAAGGGAGTTGATACACACGACTTACAAATGGCAAAACATCTGAGAATTTTATTCAGCCAAATCTGTCTTATATGAAGATGACAAGGAATATGTGGCCATTAAAATTAGTTTCCTCCCCCCCCCCAAAAAAAACAACCTACTGTAAGAGGTACCAGATACTATAAACTATATAAATTTATTGGACTTTGCATTTTTCTTCCCCAAGTCCCAAGAACCTCCAATTGCTGGCCTAGCTGAACTAGCAGGAAGCTGGGCCCGCCTAGTTCAAAAGCCTCACATTTCATGAAATCCGTTCTATTTAAACCAGGAAGGGGAAAATAGTTTTTCAGCAGAATAGTCAAGTCTTCCCAAGTGATCACAGAAAACTCCAGGTATAATGTGGGCTAGAATACAGAGCAACAGAGTTGGAAGGGACCTTGGAGGTCTTCTAGTCTAACCCTCTGCTCAGGCAGGAAGCCCTCTTATCATTTCAGACAAATGGTTTGTCCAATCTCTTCTTAAAAACGCCCGGTCTTGGAGAATTCACAACCTCTGGAGGCCAGCTGTTTTGTTTTGAGTAATATATAATGCTTAGAGACGGACGGAGTCTGCCCTTCAGCACAAACCCAGCTGGGTGATCTCGGGCCAGTCATTTTCTCTCAGCCCTAAAGAAGAGGCAATGGCAACCTATTTCTGGAAAACCTACTCCTGTTTTTGTTTGAAAGGGTTGCATTAACGACGTCAGGGGTGGCAGCAGCAGCCACCATAACCATTACCGGAGGCTGCCTGCCGAAGAAGTCAACTCCTTAAGTCAACAGCAGCCTTTTATTCTGTTCTGAAGCTTTTTAATAAAAATAATAAAAACAACAACGCAGCGACGTCACCAGAGTGAATCCGTCATCGGAGAGGGCAGCGTTCTGAGCTTCATTTTTTTTTTTAAATTCAAAAAAACTTATCTTTCAGAGCAACAGAAGCAAAGGCATCTTTTGTCAGGAGTCCCCTCGGAGACGGCTTCTAAAGCAGAGACGCCGAACTCCACTTAAGACAGACCACACAGTTAAATATTTAAAGAGCTCTCAGCGCCGTGCGGAGCTCTGGCAATTTTAAGTGCATCTGCAGTGAAATTCAGGATTGTCAACAGCAGCATTGCTGGCTCAGTGTGTGTGTGGGGGGGGGGAGCGTTTGGACTTCAGCATCCTCAGGGCAGCTTGAAAACGGAAGAGAGGCTTCCCAAAACAGAGTCGTCAGACCAGGGATTCTCAATCTGGGCCTCTTTTAAAATGGGTGGGACTTCAACTCCCAGAATTCCCCAGCCAGCCTAACTGGCTGGCTGGGGAATTCTGGGAGCTGAAGTCCCAACCATCTTAAAATGACCAAATTTGAGACACACTGCAGCAGACAAAGCTCAGATAAATTTGGACGCTGAATCTCTTCACTTCTTTCAAAAAAGGGGTGTGATGTGAAGGAAAGCAGCGAATGAAAGAATGAATGAATGAATAAATAAATAAGCCCTTTTTACTGCCTCAAACCTTAGAAGTTTTCCATATATTTTGAGAAACTGGTGCTCCTTGGCTATTCATTTACCCTTTATTTGAACCAGCCAGGGGGCACTACTGAGATACCAATTTTATTTTGTATAATTCTGCAATTGGATGTGGAAACTGCATCATTTGCCCCAGCCTAAAGAAAACCGAAGAAAACAGAGGGTTTCTCTGAATTAAACAGCCCCAGGGTTGCAGGTATTTCGCCTACCCCAAGGCTGTATACAAAATAACAATAATAATACTAATTATCAGGAAAGTGACTAGCATGTTCTAGCATTCTCTAATCCTATTTGAAACCGCTGTAGACGACTCAAATAACCATGGTTAAAAACCAAGAGATCGGGAATCACAGAACAATCTAATAACTGGCAGTGGATAGAATTAGAAAGCCAAGTCACCGAAACAAACCGGAACCCCAAATCAATTAATTTAAAAATAGAAAACGAGAGGAGATAAAACGACTTCAGCCTCCCGCGTGGATTTTACGGTGGGGGAAGCTGGAAGCAACTCAATGAAGGAGGTGCTGCAGACCGAGCCAGGCTCCAGACAAACACGCCAGTTAAAAATATGTTGTAATTTGTCTTCGGCTCTTTTGAGATACAGTTCAAAGACAACTAATTTTATCTTGCTAGACTTAAAAAAACGGCAACTGGCCTTGCATGGGCCCAGATTGGCTGCACCCCTGCCACTTCATCAAGGCAGTGGCCACAAGGCACCCGTTCCTGCCCTGTTTTTTTTTTTTTACTTCGGCAGCCAAAGAGGGCCTTACAGCTTCTGGATAAGCCAAAATAACCTGGCAGGACTTCCGAAGAAGTCATCTCAGGGAGATCATGTTCTGGGCAGAAAAGGATCCTGGACCTGTTTCAGTTAGGTAGAAATGTATGAATGGCCTGAGATGTTGGAGAACAACAGAATTGAAAGGGAGCTCGAAGGTCTTCTAGTCCAACCCCCTGCTTGAGGCAGGAGGCCCTATGCCAGGGATCTCCAACTCTGGCAACTGTGAGACCTGTGGACTTCAAACTCCCAGCATGGCTGGCTTGGGAATTCTGGAAGTTGGAGTCCATAGGTCGAATAGTTGCCAAAGTTGGGCAGCCCTGCCCTATGCCGTTCTGGACAAACAGTTGTCGAATTTCTTCTGGAAAACCTGTAGCCATGGAGCACCTACAACTCCTGGAGGCAATTTCTGTTCCACTGATTAATTGTTCTCACTGCCAGGAAATTTCTCCCTAGTTCCAGGTTTTCTCTCCTTGATTAGTTCCCACCCATTGCTTCTGCCTTCGGGTGCTTTGGAGAATAGCTTGACTCCCTCTTCTTTGTGGAAGCCCCTCAAACACTGGAAGACTGCTATCATGTCTCCCCTGGTCCTTCTTTTCATTTGAGGGTTTTTTATTAGTCTCCTCTATTTCTACAAAGTAGTCTTTGTAGGGGGGGTCTACAACCCCAGGGGGGGGGTCGCCAACCCCAGGGAGTCTGTGGCATCTGAGAAACTGATCCTTGCAAACAAGCAAAGCCCCATCTGTGGGATGCAGGCAGCACAAGAAACCAGCCTTCGCTGGCTGGGGAATTCTGGGAGTTGAAATCCGGACATCTTCAAGTGGCCAAGGTTGAGAAACACTGCTCTACAGCAACGACGCTGCCTGACACGCAATCTGGATGCTCAACAGCTCAGAAGCTGGTGCTCCTTGTGGCTTCGGTTTCAAATGTGAGTCTAAGCAAACACGATGGATGCTCCCTGGGGCGTCCTAAGAGAGGTAGGCAGGGGACATACTCACTGTGAGCCTCCACCAGCTCGATCTGCATGTTGTAAGGTACCAGGGGATCCGGCAACTCGGAGAAGAAGCTCTTCATGGCTCCGGCTACAGCGTTCACAGTGAAATCCTTCTCGGCAAAGTCCAGGTTGTGATCTGCGAGGAGAGAGGATTGAAGGGTTAGAGGAGGGGAGGGAAGAGCCCCAGCTAAAAAGTTTGGCTGTCCTTCTTCAAATGTCGATCAATTTAAAAGAGTTTCAGTGGTCGGGAGGAACGAAGGGGACGGCAATGGCCGTTCATCCCCCTTGGCACTCAGAAAGGCGGAATGCAGCGCGAATTTAATACAAAAATCGCAATTTCCTCAGCCTTGTGACTTGTGGGGTTGTGGATGGAAACTAGACAAAGATTTATCAGCAGGAAGGCATCTCCGGACCAGAATCTCTCCAATTACAGGTAGTCCCCGGCTTACAAAGGGTTCACTTAGTGGCTGTTCAAAGTTACCTCACTGGGGGGAAAAAAAGACTATTCTTCACATTTACGTCCCCTCGGTCATCAAAATTGGGCAACTGGCTCGTGTTTATGACCATTGCAGGGGCTCCCGGGGTCACATGATTGCCTTTTGCGACCACCTGATGCGCAAAGTCAACGGGGGAGCCAGATTCATCTGAGAGACCGTCTCCTGCTACATACCTCCCAACGTCCGATAAGAACTCACAGGTTAGGCCTCCTCCGGGTGCTGTCGGCCGGACAATGCCGACTGGCGACCACTTGGGGGAGAGCCTTTTCTGTAGCTGCTCCGGCTCTGTGGAACGAGCTACCAACAGAGATCCAGATCCTTCCCACCCTTGCGGCCTTCCAAAAAGCCACCAAAACCTGGCTGTTCTGGCAGGCCTGGGGTTGCTGATTCAAATCAGGTTCAACCCCCAATTAAACCGGATGTATGTTGTTTTTAATACTGTTTGTACAGTTTGTATTCTCCCCCCCTGTGTGTTATTTTATTTCATTCGTATTTGTAAGCCGCCCTGAGTCCCCCGGGCGGCATATAAACCCATTAAATTGCGAATTACTTAACAACGGCGTGGCTAACTCAACAGCTGCAGTGACTCACTTAACAACTGCAACACCAAGGCTGTAAAATTGGGGGGCAAAGCTCACTCAGCAACAGAAATTGTGGGCTCAAGTGTGGCTGTTAAGTCAAGGACTACCCCTGTGTTAGGATCCTGCTGGGAAAAGCAGCTTGGGGGAGGCCCAGGAGCCGTGTTTCTCCATAAGGGAAAAACTGGCCCTCTGGAACAGCCTCCCATTTAGAGGTGCCTCTGTCTCCAACTTGGTTGGCCTTCCAGAAAAAGTTAAAAGCAAGAGCCCCCCACCCACACCCCCAACAATCTGTCTATCTGCAAAGCATGACCGCGTTCCTAAACTGCTTCCCCCCACCACCCCCACCTCAAGTGAAAGCACGGAGGCTGCGAGTCCTACCTTGGTCAAATTGTCGCTGCAAACTTTCCATCTCCGACTTGTTTCCGCTCACTCGGTAAATCCCTTCGGTACTCAACCCTGGTTTGTGGGGTGGGGGAGAGTGGGGAGAGAAAGCGATTAGAGCAGAGGAAAAGTGCAGATACGAAGAGGACGTTGCCAGGGAAGAAGTATTTTATGGAAGACTGAGTATAGCAGCCTTCTGCCCAGAAAATGGGGGCACAGAGATGCAAGCCATGATTTTCACTCCTCCTGGCACTGATGAGGTTACCTAGTTTGGTAACGAAACGTCTGCAAGAAAGCAACCAAGTTTAAAAAGCATCCAAGACCACACGGGGGATTTATCATTGTCGTTTCTGTCGTCGTCCCCCTCCCTCTTCTAGAACTGATGATGTTACATATTTGGGTCATAAAACATCTGCAAGAAAACAACTAAACTCACACAACACCAAGGACTCCACACTCCTAGCACTGATGAGGTTACTTAGTTGGGTAATGAAAGGTCTGCAAGAAAACAGCACAGCTCAGAGAGCACCAAGGACTCCGCAAGTCACGATACCGAGGAAAGGGTGGTTTTGTATTGAATTTGCGCTGCGCCCCACTTTCAAAGTGTCGAGGGAAATGAGGGGCCGTCAGTGCCCTGACTTAGTTCCTTCCAAGTCCTAAAGCTTTTTTAAATGGCTAAAAAGGCAGAAAGAGCAAATAAACCAGCAGCAAGGAAAGAAACGGGAGGCAGAAACTTGGGGTGATGAATAACCTTCTGCTTTCTGTATCCATGTGGCTGGAACAGTTTATATTACACCTTTGCGGTGGATTTTAATTGCTCTGAGATGCTGTGGGGAGATAATGATAAAGCTAAAAGTATAATTACTATAACCTCACGCCCCTGCAGAAATTATATTTCCTAATTACAAAGAGCTATAAATGACCCGCGATGAATGGCTAAGGCGTTTTTTGGGGTTTTTTTGGCAATTGGGGGGGAGGGGGAGAGGGTGGTATAAATCAGTGGTCTCCAACCTTGGCAACTTTAAGACCTATGGACTTCAACTCCCAGAGTTCCTCAGCCAGCAAAGCTGGCTGAGAAACTCTGGAAGTTGAAGTCCACAGGTTTTTAAGTTGCTGGCTGAGGAACTCTGGGAGTTGAAGTCCACAGGTTTTAAAGTTGCTGGCTGAGGAACTCTGGGAGTTGAAGTCCACAGGTTTTAAAGTTGCTGGCTGAAGAACTCTGGGAGTTGAAGTCCACAGGCCTTAAAGTTGCTGGCTGAGGAACTCTGGGAGTTGAAGTCCACAGGCCTTAAAGTTGCTGGCTGAGGAACTCTGGGAGTTGAAGTCCACAGGTCTTAAAAGTTGCTGGCTGAGGAACTCTGGGAGTTGAAGTCCACAGGTCTTAAAAGTTACCAAGGTTGGAGGACCACTGGTATAAACCAACTACCTGATCGGTGCACGTATCAAAAACCCACAGCACAAATGCTAAACGTCTATGTCCACCAATCCCTTTGACAGCGCCTCCGTGATTACAGGTAGTCCTTGACTTATGACACTTCATTTAGTGACCGTTCCAAGTCACAACGGCACTGAAAAAAGTGACTTACGGCCGGTTTTCACACTTAAGACCACCGCAGCATACCCGTGGTCACGTGATCAAAGTTCATGTGCTTGGTATCGGACTCATATTTATGACGGTTAGTAGAATCAATGGAGGAAGCCAGATTCACTTAATGACCGCTTGATTCTCTAACAACTGCAGTGGTTGGCTTAACAATTGTGTCAAAAAAGGGTGGTAAAATGGGCAAAACTCACTTAACAACGGCCTTGCTTTGCAACAGAGGTTTGGGGCTCAATGGTGGTCGTACGTTGAGGACAGCCTGTATGTACTTCAATATGGGAGCATTTTCCTCCCAAAGGAAGCAATCAAAACAAGCTGACTCTGGTTTAAATCTGGCCTGTGCCGGAATCTCATCTGCTGTTTTGCAAACAGGCCCTTTCTTTTTCTGCTTTCGTTTCTCTTACTGGGCTGAAATAAAGATTGCAAGCTCCTATGAGAAAGCTTGACACATAAATCTCGGAGTGCCCGGTTGCTTTAAGTTCAAGGAAGTTTAATGGTTGCTTTTTTTTAAAAAACAACGAGAAGCCACTGAGTGGGGAAAGAGAGCCGGTGTGGAAATCTGGAAGCCACCCTGAAGCTAAGAAACCAGGAGAAGATTATCCTTCTTGGCAGCTGCAGGAAGGTCTTTATATACATCTACATATTGGCAAGCAGTTCAGCATCTTAGCATCTTCAAATCTGGATAGCTGCTTTCCGAGAGGCCTACTTGGGAGAAAGCAAAGGGCTGCCGCCTCTCTCCCATTCAGGAAGGTAGGTTAAAAATAGGGGCGTCCGCAAGGTTTATTCAGAGGGTAGAAATCACCAATGGGATGGCTTTAAAAACTGCCAATTGCAACTATGCAATTGATCCCTGGCTGGCAGGCAAAGATGCCCGCCTGCTCACCCACCCACCCATCAGGGGTGGGTTGTTGCCGGCATTACCGTGACCCGTCAAAAGCGCGGAGGACAAAATCGCGCTCGACGAAAGCGCGCATGTGACGTCATCACAGCGCGACGAAAAAAATTAAAAATTGAAATAAAATTAAAATTAAAGCAAGCCGATTCACATAAAGGTAAGCGTTAGGGTTAGGGTTAGGGTTAGGTTAAGGGTTAGGTTAGGTTTAGAGCGTTAGCGTTAGGTTTAGCGTTAGGTTAAGGGTTAGCGTTAGGTTTAGCGTTACGTTAACGGTTAGGTTTAGGGTTAGATTTAGGGTTAGGTTAAGGGTTAGGTTTAGGGGTAGGTTTAGGGGTAGGTTTGGGGGGGTTAGGGGAAGGTTTTAGCTTTATTTTTACATTTTTCGATCACAGCGCGATGTTTTCGTCGCGCTGTGATGACATCAAATGCGCGCTTTCGTCGAGCGCGATTTTGTCCTCCGCGATTTTGTGGTGGAACCACTACCGGTTTGCCGCGCAAAAAAGTTTGCTCCGTGCACATGCGCAAAATGTTTAAAAGGGGGAAAAAATTACATTTCTGCAATGAAAATTGTTCTGCGCCGCCAAGATGGCAGCACTGTAGGAGAACCGGTTCGGGGACGTGGCAGGCCTGGGTTGCTGCCCGTTCCAGCGACCCAGGTCACCAAGTTACTACAGGTTTGGCTCAACCGGTAGGAACCCATCTCTGCCACCCACATAAGGCAGGGGTCTCCAACCTTGGCAACTTTAAGACTTGTGGACTTCAATTCCCAGGATTCCTCAGCCAGCAATGCACACAGCAAAACAAGCAGATTTGGGGGATGTTCTACTCCCCGGAGTCAGCAAGCAGAGCGTGGAGCCTACACGGGGACTTAGGGACACCCAGGAGGAACAGAAACGCCCATCCAATCCGAGCCGGCAGCAGCTTCCCAATCGTACCATCGATGGCGAACGCGACTCTCCACTTTGCTGGGGCGCAAAAGCAATGTTTAGCAATGTTTCCTGCAATCCACTTCCATGTTTACGTTATCAAATCCTGTTTTACACCCAATCCTTGTCACACACAAAACTAGGCAGGCGTTGTGTACTGAGAACAGTAGGTGAGCTATTACAATAGGCCCATTTCTGTGCCAAAAACAAGCCTCTTTGTTGACAGATGCACACCTCATTCACAAGCAGGCAAAATGTAGGCAACTGACTCATTTAGGGGCCATCCAAAATGATAATTATACAAGAAACCGGGAATGCAACTTCCCAGGGTGTATAACCTGGGCTTAAAATTAGGGGCTGTAAGTTGTCCCCTTTACACTACAAGTAGTCCTCGACTTACGACCCTTATTGAGCCCAAAATTTCTGTTACTAAGTGAGGTTCTCCCCATTTTTCTTGGCTCAGTGGTTGAGTGAATCCCTGCAGTTGTTAACAGGGTTGTTAAGTGAATCTGCTGGTCAGAAGGTCGTAAAAGGGGACCGTGTGACCCCCCTGGACACTGCAGCTGCTGTAAATATGAATCAGTAGCCAAGCGTCCCGAGTTTTGATCACGTGGCCATGGGGATGCTGCAATGGTCTTAAGTGTGAAAAATGGTCATAAGCCACTTTTTTTTTAGTGCTGTTGTAACTCTGAATGGCCACTAGATGAATGGTCGTAAGTCCGAGACCGCCTGCACAGAGACAAAGCAGCATTGGGGTAAGAGAGGAGGAGATAAATCCCTCCCTTTCCTTCCCTAACATCCTCGTCCATTTGAGAGCCCAGTTGGCGTCACGGGTCATTTTTAAGGCCACGCCCTTTGATGTTTACACCTAGCTTAGGTAATGTTTGTGTAGGCTATTTGTTCAGATGGACAGAGTTGGAAGGGACCTTAGAGGTCATCTAGTCCAACTCCCTTGCCCAAGCAGGAGACCCTACACCCTTTCTGACAGATGACAGTCCCGTCTCTTCTTGAAAGCTTCCAAAGATGAAGCTCCCACAACTTCTCAAGGCAACTTCTGCTCCATGGGTGGATTGCTCTCCCTGTCCGAGGATTTCTCTCCTTATTTCCAAGTTGAATCTCTCTCCTTGGTCAGTTTCCATCCATTATTCCTTCTCTGGGCTTTGGAGAATAGCTTGACCCCTTCCTCTCTGTGGCAGCCCTTCAAATATTGGAAGACCGCTGCTATCCTGTCTCCCCCTGGTTCCTTCTCTTCACAAGACTAGCCATGCCCAGTTCCTGCAACCGTTCGGTTTTCGGCCAGGCGAACAGAATGGGATTCTACGAACTCAGAGGGCCGACGGAAGGCAGGGAGGGAGGCCCTCTTCCGATGCCCGGCGGCTTCCTGTAACCAGCCCACACGCTCCATTCATCGGAGTCGTGCCCAGAGCAAAGCTGTCCCAGGGCAGCTCCTGGGCTTCCGCCGGTGGAAGAGAGGAATATAATAACGCCTCTTGGAACGGAGGCCTCGCTTTTCCCCCACTGCCCTTTCATTCAACAGAGAAGCCCACAGTGTCCCATCGAGTTACTCCATCGGACACGGCCCTTTCCAGAATGGGACAATTGTCAGAAGCTGGACATTATGCAGCAACGCCTCCCCGTCCTTCCTGCAGGCACCAAACAGTCTCCAAATATAGCTGCTTGCTGGATGATGGGAGGACAATTGTTTTGCTGTATATGCAAATTAACAGCCAGGGCTATTTGCCCCCGTTGATGATCGACAGAGGGGAATAAAGTTTAAATTGGGGGAAAGAGGTAGGAATAGGGGGGGTTCTCAACGTGGGTCGAAAGCACCTGAGCGCAGAGCAAGAAGCAATGGATGGGGCTGATCAAAGACAGAAGCAACCTAGAGCCAAGGAGGATTTTGTGAGAACAATTAACCAGTGGAACATCTTGCCACCAGAAGTTGTGGCTGCTCCATCACTGGAGGCTTTTAAGAAGAGATTGGACAGCCACTTGTCTGCAATGGGCATGAGCAGGGGGTTGGACTAGAAGACCTCCAAGGTACCTTCTAAATCTGTTATTCCATTATAATGTGAACAACAGAAAATATTCAAAAGCAAACACATAGTAATCCTCATTTTAAAAAATATCTTAACAAATCTGCACGTTTCTGTCCAAGTCTGATCTCAGCTCTTTGTTTATCATTTCATAAAATGGGAATAACACCAATTGAAGTAGGTGGGCTCCATCTCAACAGACCAAATTCTCCGCTAGCAAAAACCCCAGGATGCGAGCGAGCTTATTTCCAAAGTATACATTTATAGCCTCCTTTTCATCACATCATGTCTTTCCAGGAACTTTAACCTAAATATGGCAATGGACTGCACCACAAATCTGTGTTTTTCTGTAAACATTTCATCTTTGAAAACAGATAATCAGCCTTTCAACACTCTGTTTGACGGCTGTCCTATATTTAGTGTTCTTCTTGCAGTGTTAGAAAATATTTAAAATATTCCTGCAAAAAAAAATCCAAATGTCTAATTGATCCAAGCCTATAACCAAATTAGAAACATTTTAAGGTGCCATTTGCTATCAAAGATCTGTCAGCACAAACGGAATTTACTTTTCCTCAAATGTGTGTGAAAAATGTGATTAATATGAAAGTAGGTAGCTTCAGTTTCAGTGAAACTAGCAGAAATGCATTTAGTCGACATCAAATCATATTATGACCTGGGGTGTGTGTGATTTAAATGCATTAAATATATCATAGATTGTGCTATCAAGGTGGCTTTTTTCCCTAATCCATTAAATCAGTAACAAGACAAGCTAACTGTTCAGTTAGAGGTCAGGGAAAATGAAGCTATTTTCCTTTTCCACTGAAGTTCATAGGTTTCTTGAAATCTAACCCTGGTTAAAAACCCTTGGCCTGCATTGTCACCTACAAGAGTGTTTCTTAACTCTATTTTATGAGTTGTGGGCTTCAACTCCCAGAATTCCCCAGCCATTCTGGTAGTTGGGAGTCCACATGTCTTAAAGCTGTCAACATTGAGAAAAACAAACCCTAGAAGGCAAAATTTGCCTGGGTATTAAGAGAGATTTTACATAACCTCTACAATACAACGGCACCATTTGTTTGATAGCCGATGCCACTCTCAAAGAGACGGTTAAATTCTAAAGCAGTGGTTCCCAAACTTGGCAACTTTAAGACTTGTGGACTTCAACTCCCAGAATTCTCCAGCCAGCTCTGCAGAGCTGGCTGGAGAATTCTGGGAGTTGAAGTCCACAAGTCTTAAAGTTGCCAAGTTTGGGAACCACTGTTCTAAAGCAATCCTTCCAGAGAAACACCTGGATTTAGCTTTCCTTCCAAGTCTGCAATTTCTTAACTGAAAAAAACCAAGTTGAAGCAATTCTTAAAAGTTTGCAAATTTCCTGGGGTTTTTTTTGTTTTTTTAAATCTTCGCCCTGGTATCTATTCTTGCCTTACCACATTCCGAGTCCATGACATCAGTGGGCTGAAATTCTGATGGGGCCTTCATAAAAATGCCAGCTCCTTTTTGGATGCCAACAGCTCTTGCTGGTTTTGGGACTGATGTGGCGCAATCCTTTTAGCCTAAAGCTACCGTTCTTTGATTTCAATCTGAACAGATCCAAGGAAGCCACATTAAAACGGGACGATTATCGGGGACTGGGGAAAAAGAAACTTGCCACGACGTCCCTGGGCCAGACAATCCAATTGTTTATCCTCTGTGTTTTGCTATCGGTAGCAAAAAAAAAATCCTCGAGGTCGACGTTTACACCGGAGAAAGCTACACGGGCATCTGTTTTGCAATGTGTCTGTGGCATCGCAAAGGGCAATTGTCAAACACAATAGGTGACAATTGAACCGATCTCCCGCCAAGTTAGGAATCGGATCAGCTCCAAGACAGTGAAGAGTTGCTGCTGCTTTTAAATCTGCATCGTTTCTCAGTGGAAACCAGTTCCCAAAGAGCTAGGCCTGTCCGTCCTTTACAGGTGTGCATGCCCCAGATGAAAGGGTGGAACTTCAGTTGCGAGTTTCATTATTTTGGCCTTATGATTGATGACAGGGGCTTAGATTCTGCGGGTGCGACTGGCTGAATGAATGTTACAGCAATTTCTAGAACAATGATTCTCAACCATGGCAACGTTAAGACGCGTGGATGTCTGGGAGTTGATGTCCACACGTCTTAACGTGCCAAAGTTGATAAACACTGGCTTAATACAACAGGCGGGACAAGAACATTTTCATAACCATGCCTTAAAATTCCAAACCATGGTTTGGAGCAACTGTGCAACTTGTAAAGGGAAATGGGCCACTTTGGGAAAATTGAAAATTGAGGCTTGAAGGAGCTGGCCTGTGGCAGAACGCCTTTGGGGATGGGAGCAGCCATAAACTGATTGGACTGAATTTGGGACACCCCACCCCAAGGCTGCTTGAGGTTGAGGGCAATCCTAGCTATCATCTAAAATATATGAGGCAGCAATAGAGAGGAGGGGGTCAGCCTGTTCTCCAAAGCCCCTGAAGACCAGACAAGAAGGAACGGATGGAAACTCACCAAGGAGAGAAGCAACCTAGAACGAAGGAGGAATCTCCTGACAGTGGAACGACTTGCCTCCAGAAGTTGTGGCTGCTCCAACAGGAGAACATCTTGGAGAAGCATTTGTCTGAAGTGGTGTAGAGTTTCTTCCTTGAGCAGAGGGTTGGACTAGAAGACCTCCAAGGTCCCTTCCAACTCTGTTACACTGTTACTGCTACTCAAAGCCGATTGGGAAAGTTGTTGCCCTATACTCATTCCCTCTTGTAGATACCAAAGACTAAAAGGGGGGGGGGGGCAAGAGGCTAGACCAGACAGCTCTGATCCAGAAGCCTGGCTTCCAACAATCGTTGTGCCAAAGTTCACGAAATGCCAAACTATGGGTAGGTCAAACTACAGATAAGTTTGGGGAGAGAGCAAAACGGAGTTTGCCACCCCATGCATGTTTATAAACCAGGCTTGGAAAGTCACCCGTTAAAAATTCTCTCCGTGCCATTCTTTACTGCAGCCCAATCTTTCTATGGCACTGTAGAAGACCGAATTCCGATTACGTTGCCAACTTCTCCAGGACATTTGCAGATGGTAACCATGTGAACTCTGGAAGATTGCTTTGAAAATACCTCAATGTTTCCTTTGTTCAACTAAGCCCAAACTCACCATGTTGAGTCATGGCCATCATACTAAGTAATGCTTGACGGAGCCAACCACTCTAGTAAAATTCCTTCCTTTATTTTTTTGGGGGGGAAAAGACCCTTCCCCCACACTAGATTAATCCCACAAACTTTTACTTTTTTTCATTTCCTACTTCCTATTCCATCTCTTTAAAGACGGTTTTTCAATATCCCATAATCCAGACTCAGTTCCACTGATATTACATATCTGTATTACATACATATCTGTATTACATACATATCTGAATCTCTTTCGTTCTTTCCAAAAATATTCTGTGTTAAATTATACCGTACTGTAAACTGGGGGGTTTATTAGCATTAAGGAAAAAAACATTGTGGGTCACCATTGTATTGATTTTTTAATCCATTCTGTGTGAATTGACTATTTAAATTGTGTAGTATTAGTTTCATACAAGGGAGGAGCTTATATGAAAGTGGCCATCTTCAAACACTTTTAACAGATGATGAGACACGTGTGTGTGTGTGTGAGAGAGAGAGAGACAGAGAGACAGAGAGAGAGAGAGACAGAGAGAGAGAGAGAGAGAGAGGGAGAGAGGGAGGACACATAAATAAATAAAAGTAATCAAAATTCTTATTATTCTGCAGCCTCCTTGGCATCTGGCACTGCTAAACACAGCCACAATGTGGAGTTCTGTGCCAAAGTCCAGACTAAGAAAGAGTTCCTATCTCCCAATGCAGCATTCAATATAAGCCAACTTATTATTTTCTGCTTTTCCCCAATTATAACCGCTAAGAGGCTTATTGCTCTGACATGCTTCCGAGCACAGGAGAAACAGATGTGCCTCTCGGGGTGACCAGGCAGGTAAAAAGGTGGAAGAGGAACGGTGAACGTGGAGAATAGATTTAGCAGGAAGCATGTCAAGTATGGGATGAATTGCAGAGAGGGCTGACCCGTGCAGGATACACTCTCTGCAGGATATTGTTTGAAAATAACTCTCAAGAAGTTTCCCCCAAGAACATCCAAGGTATTAGCACCACCAAGAGTATCTCCCACCTTGCTTTTAAGGTGGCGGATTAGCAAACCAGAATTGAATGAGTGATTTCAACAAATAGCCCCGCCAAACCACCAGCAAATGCTACCCATCCCCCCCAAAATGAAGGCTGACAAAATCTATCTTCATAAGGAGAAACGTTTCAATAGAAATAACTAACCTGACGTTCTTATTTTCGTTAGAAATAAGAGCAAATATTCCGCAGCCAAAAATCAGCTTTGCAATTTTACCCTGAGGTTTGTTGAGGATTTATCCTACGGGGAGACAGGCATATACAATGCAAGGATGTCTTTTAAGGCTTCCAGATCAACCTGGCTAATAGTTAAATAATTAAGCAGCCGGCAGATGTTATCCAATTTCACCTACTGTAGCTGCAAGGGATAAAAAGATTCATATTCTGTTTGAACCTCCACGGTTAGACACTACTGTCAATTATTGATGCAGTAAAGAGGAGAGCTGATAAGGGAAGAAGTTTGGAAGACTTATCAGAGGGGAGAGGCCCTTAAAAATTGGTTTAAGCCTTCACCAAAAAGCAGCCTCTCCATTTTTATTCATGGGGTTCGAGAGCCAAGTGCAAATGATTTAACTATAATAATTATTTGAATTGCACATATGTTTTTGTATAGTATAAGTCTACTTATGTAATGTAATAGACACAGCTGAATGACACACAAACACACACCCTTCTCCAAAGAGTTTTGCAGCTTTTGGGATAACATCAAGAGCTTTCTACCTGCGTGACACACCAGGAAGAATCAGCAAAGAACAGGGGTAGTTGTGATGCAAGACACAGTTGCCTACAATTCTTCTGGCGGTTCAAAGGTTATCTCTACATAATTAACCAAGGGGAAAGACAGATGGCAGCAACATTCACACAACACTTTGAAGTCCAAGTTCAAATCCTACCAGAATACATCATGCCTTCCAAGCAGTTTAAGTTTAAACTGCGTTCAATAGTTACGTGGACAAATCATTTCCGTTTCCTAACCAGCGTGCTGAGACATTTGGATTTATTCCCATTCCCGGATTCATTTTTTATTTCTTCTGCTTAGGCAGGCAGTGAATGTCCCCGTAGTTTTTGTTTAATAGTGTGTTATTTGCTCACAAGACAAAGCATGATAAAAACCCCTTTATTTTGCTCCATCATTGCAGGCTGTGAGAACCCGAAGTGAGGCAGAAACAGAGAAAAAAAACCAGTGCCAATTAGGAGCTCCTGACTTCGTCCGTCACTGTGCAAGCATTATCACAATTTAGCAGAGGGGAAGCACACTCTACAATTGCTAGCAACGAAAAAGTACAAAGCCACTCTGAAAGCATGAGAAATTGATAGAGAACAAGAATCTGATATTTCCTCTGTATTACCCAGGACTGTAAACCTCAGAATAATCATCCTAAACCAACCATCTCCAAAACAGTGCCAGGTATCTCCAACCCAAAGTGGGAAACCCATGGTTCCAGAGCCATATGTGGTCCCGAGTCCCCACTTTGTACCCCTCAGAGCACCCCTCTCTATGATTACAAAAAACAACAGTGGTTTCCCTTCATTATAGTGAAGGAAATAGATGAAAACCGGGATGCGTGTCTTGAAACAGGTATCAATAACTGAGAATATTTGTAATGTTATCGAAATGCGGCATCCTTGATGCTCTCTGAGCTTGGTTGGTTTCTTGCAGATGTTTCACTACCCTATAATGACTGATGACATTATAGCAGTAGCAATAGCAGTTAGACTTATATACCGCTTCATAGGGCTTTCAGCCCTCTCTAAGCGGTTTACAGAGTCAGCATATCGCCCCCACAGTCTGGGTCCTCATTTCACCCACCTCGGAAGGATGGAAGGATGAGTCAACCTGGAGCCGGTGAGATTTGAACCGCCGAACTGCAGCTAACAGTCAGCTGAAGTGGCCTGCAGTGCTGCACCACCTGCGCCACCTCGGCTCTTACCTAGTTTGGGTATCACATATGCCTTTATGTGATAGGTACATCACATAAAATAGGATATACCTATTTTAACCTGTCATTAAAATAGGAATATCACACTTTTTAAAAAAGGGAGGGTGGTGAGAACCCCACATTTTGACAGACCCAGCTGTGTCCAGCTAAGCAATGTGGCCCTGCCACTCTGTAGCCACCGCTTAAGCACCAACTTTAACCATTAAAACATGGCCTTCCTGCTTACCTGTTGCTTCAATGTATTCAATGCATCTCTCAATAAAAATGGGGATGGGCTTCTCTGGGGTCACTACAGTGGTCAAAGGCACCCCAAAATAGTTGCTCTCCCATGTAGTCTTTGTGATAGATGGTCGAGGCTTCGGCTTTGGTTTCTGTAGAGAACAATTAATCAGAGTTAGTATGGCCAGGAATGTACAGTCACCAAGGGAGGGAGGGAGGCTGTTGTATTGCCTAAAGATGATAGCAGTAGCAATAGCAGTTAGACTTATATACCGCTTCATGGGGCTTTCAGCCCTCTCTAAGCGGTTTACAGAGTCAGCATATCTCCCCCCACAACAATCCGGGTCCTCATTTTACCCACCTCGGAAGGATGGAAGGCTGAGTCAACCCTGAGCCGGTGAGATTAGAACCGCTGAACTGCAGATAGCAGTCAGCTGAAGTGGCCTGCAGTGCTGCATTTAACCACTGCGCCACCTCGGCTCTAGATAGATGGATAAGAGATATGGATGGATGGATGGATGGATGGATAGATGGATGGATGGATGGACAGACAGACAGAGATATAGAGATAGATAGATAGATAGATAGATAGATAGATAGATAGATAGATAGATAGATAGATAGATAGATAGATAGATAGATAGCAATAGCAGTTAGACTTATATACCGCTTCATAGGGCTTTCAGCCCTCTCTAAGCGGTTTACAGAGTCAGCATATCGGCCCCCAACAACAATCCGGGTCCTCATTTCACCCACCTCGGAAGGATGGAAGGCTGAGTCAACCCTGAGCCGGTGAGATTTGAACCGCTAAACTGCAGATAGCAGTCAGCTGAAGTGGCCTGCAGTGCTGCATTTAACCACTGCGCCACCTCGGCTCTAGATAGATGGATAAGAGATATGGATGGATGGATGGATAGATGGATGGATGGATGGACAGACAGACAGAGATATAGAGATAGATAGATAGATAGATAGATAGATAGATAGATAGATAGATAGATAGATAGATAGATAGATAGATAGCAATAGCAGTTAGACTTATATACCGCTTCATAGGGCTTTCAGCCCTCTCTAAGCGGTTTACAGAGTCAGCATATCGGCCCCCAACAACAATCCGGGTCCTCATTTCACCCACCTCGGAAGGATGGAAGGCTGAGTCAACCCTGAGCCGGTGAGATTTGAACAGCTGAACTGCAGATAACAGTCAGCTGAAGTGGCCTGCAGTGCTGCATTTAACCACTGTGCCACCTCGGCTCTAGATAGATGGATAAGAGATATGGATGGATGGATGGATGGATGGATGGATGGATGGATGGATGGATGGATGGATGGATGGATAGATAGATAGATAGATAGATAGATAGATAGATAGATAGATAGATAGATAGATAGATAGCAATAGCAGTTAGACTTATATACCGCTTCATAGGGCTTTCAGCCCTCTCTAAGCGGTTTACAGAGTCAGCATATTGGCCCCCAACAACAATCCGGGTCCTCATTTCACCCACCTCGGAAGGATGGAAGGCTGAGTCAACCCTGAGCCGGTGAGATTTGAACAGCCGAACTGCAGATAACAGTCAGCTGAAGTGGCTGCAGTACAGCACTCTAGCAATAGCAATAGCAATAGCAGTTAGACTTATCTACCGCTTCCTAGGGCTTTCAGCCCTCTCTAAGCGGTTTACAGAGTCAGCATATCGCCCCCAACAACAATCCGGGTCCTCATTTCACCCACCTCGGAAGGATGGAAGGCTGAGTCAACCCTGAGCCGGTGAGATTTGAACAGCCGAACTGCAGAACTGCAGTCAGCTGAAGTAGCCTGCAGTGCTGCACTTTAACCACTGCGCCACCTCGGCTCCTGTCCCGCATGATAGCCCCGCATTTCACTTATATCTGATTAGACAAATGGGATCTATATATCTGAAAGCACAAATTGCTAGTAAATCTCATTTGTTTAATTATGCCTGCAATATTCAGTTCTGTGTGATGGTTAAGGTGCTGGTCTAGAAATCAGGAGGTGGTGAGTTCTAGTCCCACCTTAGGCATGAATTTGGCTGGATGTCTTTAGGTCAATCTCCAGGACACGCTGAGTTCTAATCACACATTAGGTACGAGAGCAGCTAGGTGACTTTGGGCCAGTTACTCTCTCTCTCAGCCCAACCTACCTTACAAGATTGTTGTTATAGGGAAAACAGGAAGAGAAAGGAGTATTGTGTATACTTGTCACCTTGAGTCACTTATAAAGTAATAAAAGTGGCATAAAAATCTAATAAAGAAAGAAATAAGAAATAAATGCGACATGAGAGCCACTGTATAGGAGATACCAGACTCAGCACAGGGCCACCAAGATTCGGAGTCTCTCTGGTATCTTTGGATCAGCCATTCTCTGCCCATTCATGAGCCGCGGCAGGCTTGTGATGGTGGGAAAATGGGGAGGGGAGGAGCTGTGACTATGCCACCCTGAGCTTCTGCAGGCAGGAAGCTAACCAATAAATAATACCAGTTGGAAAACGTTACATAAAAAAGCAGAGAGCCATTCAAGGGATATGTCACAACACAAGCCACGAGAAAAATAGGCTCAGCGCAACCAAAATAAGGATGAGCATATTTATACACCGAGTGGCAGGGAATTCAAAATAGCAGCAGGCGTCAAAGACGGCAAAAGAGAACAAGGAAAAATCTGTTCCGCTTCCCCCCCCAGATTAAGGCACCACAATGCAGATCACACACAATTTTGTTTCGAAAACAATGCCGTGAAAGGTGTTTTGAGGCTTAAATGGGGTTGGATGAGGCTGCCAAGACTGGCTTAGAAGAACCACGACAAGAACCAGTAGATTCACGCAGGATGAAGATGAGCAGCAGAGGATCATTAAACACTGAACCACAAACTACAGTTGGTCCTCGACTTACAACCATTCATGTAGTGACTGTCCGAAGTTACAACGGCACTGAAAAAAGTGACCCATGATCATTATTCACACTTACGACCGCTGCAGCAGCCTCATGGTTACGTGGTCAAAATTTGGATGTTTAGCAACCTGGTTGATATTTATGGTGGTTGCAGTGTCCCGGGATCACTGGTCCCCTTTTGCGACCTTCTGACGAGTAAAGTCAAGGGAGAAAGCCAGATTCACTTAACAACAGTCTTAATTACTTAACACCTGCCGTGGTTGCCTTAACGATTGTGGCAAGAAAAGTCACGAAATGGAGCAAAATTTGGTTAACAAACATCTCACTTAGCCAAGGAAATTGTCGGCTCGATTGTGGTCATAAGTCGAGGACTGCCTGTATAGAAAAGAAGACAAAGGAAAACAATCACCGATCAGAGACTGCGTAAGAGAAGGATTAAATCCCCAAATCAGAATCCTGAACCAAGCCTCTCTTTCAAATATACAAGAAAGAAAGAAAGAAAGAAAGAAAGAAAGAAAGAAACAAAGAGAGAGAGAGAGAGAGAGAGAGAGAGAGAGAGAGAGAGAGAGGAAGGAAGGAAGGATGGATGACTGGCTGAGACAGTCTTCCAAATCAAACAGAGATTTGATCCACAATATTTGGATATAAAAAGATGAGGAAGCAGAATTAACAGGCATCATATATATATATATATATATATATATATATATATATATATATATATATATATATATATATATATATATATATATATATATATATATATATATTACTATACTATACTATACTATACTATACTATACTATACTATACTATACTATACTATACTATACTATACTATACTATACTATACTATTCTTTCATGTCCATTTCAATAATTTTTCATGTCTGATAAAAAGTTGGCTTTTCCAGCCTGGCCTGAACAAAACAAAATAACTTATTGATCACTGTTAATTTTAATTTGAATTCTTTTTTAAAAAATGTATTGTCAATTTTAATTGGGTTTGGGATATTCCATTTAATTTCTTTTTAACTTTTGTATTACGTGTTTCTTTTAATTGTTGTACGCCGCCCTGAGTCCTTGGGAGAAGGGCGGCATATAAATCTAATAAATCTCAATCTCTCAATCTCAATTTGTAACCTTCAATTGAGCGAAACGATGCATCATACAGGAAGAACTTTTTGTATCGATGTACTTACAGAATGCACCCCAAATTCAAGGCCCATGACTCCCATGGGATGCAATTTTTGCAAAGTTGATGCGCTTCAGTGCTCCCAAACTGTTACCAGTCACTTTTTGACTTGGAAAGTTCCCGACTAGCTTTATGCAGGGAAAGTCAATGGGCAAGTCGGAAGCTGCTCCCCACTGCTTCTTTGCCCACCTGTGGTCATCCTGCTTCTCTGTTTAGGTCAGGAAATATCGCCGAAACAATCAGCCACCAGTCACAAGGGGAACCGGCTTCTCATAAATAGCTCTTTAATCCTAAAATTTGCCCCATATAACTACTTTTGCAAATCTCAAATCACTGAGTGACAGGAGGCAGTTGGCATTTTGTAGCTCCCCCTTTCCCCCATATACACACACACAATCAACCAACAAAAAAAAGAAAGAAATATACGATTACTTTTCATCATAAAAATAGTAATTTACTTTTTCAAGGTGAGGAAGTTGGCAGGAAACCTGAGAAGATGGGACACGCTGCAATAATTAAAAAAAAAAACAATAAGTGGGGTGTGGCTCAGTTACAATGAGGGTCCCAAAGTACAAGGACAGATGTTTTGTTATTTTGAGCTCAAAAAAGGAAAAGAAAGAAAGAAAGAAATCCGTGGCCTGGATGAAATACCAATCCTTTAGGACATCTCCTGAACCATGTGGCCCCAGGAAACTTCTCACCCTCTCCATTGTCTATTTCCTGTTTAGTCTATTTCCATACAACTTCCTCTTCTAAGGTTCTGGTGACAGAAGGATATTTTGAACAATACTTGCTTGTAACAACAAGGTGTGTGTGTGTGTGTGTGTGTGTGTGTGTCCATTTATTTTCAGACCAAAGAGAAAAAGAACATCTCTGTACGAAGGTAAGCAGATACTTTAACAAGAAATGAAACCAGGTAACCGAAACTTAATAAGAGCTTAAATTCTATCTATCGATAAAATACAAGTAGTCCTCGAATTACAACCATTCATTTAGTGACTGTTTGAAGTTACAAATGCACTGAAAAAAAGTGACGTGGCTGTTTTCCCACACTTATGATCGTTGCACCATTCCCATGGCCACGTGATCCAAATTCAGATGCTTGGCAACTGACTCGTATTTATGACAGCCCTGGGTCACATGATCCCCTTTTGCAACCTTCTACAAAGAAAAGTCAAGAGGCCAGCTTCACTTAACAACGATGCTGCTAACTTATCAACTGCAGTGATGCACTTAACGACTGTGGCACGAAAGATCGTAAAACGGGGCAAAACTCACTTGGCAAGTCTCGCTTAGCCAAGATGTTGGATTCAAATGAGGTCATAAATCGAGGACTATTTGCAAACCATCCATCAGCCGAATTATAATTTGGTGAAATTTCTTGACTCAATCAGACTTAAAGTGGTTGGAAATTTACATTTAGGCCAAACGATTCAAGGGATATTTACTATTGTGGGTGACTTCAGCGAACAAAATCATACGCCGAAGTCCTCTGATGTGTATGAAGACTGAGTGTGTCTTTTTTCCTTGTCCACTCACCCTAGCAGATTATATTTCAAGATTACACAAGGTGCATCGATTCACCTCGGAGGAAGATGCTTGTAACTTCTGCTATCCTACACTGCTTACCATACAGTGATTTATTGAGGGATAAATCCAAAAGGTAACAGAAGCAGCCGTATATATATATATATATATATATATATATATAGCATCCTGACCGTAAGCGAGAATAAAAGGAGCCAGCTTTTAAAAAGCCCAGGTGATTTACAACCAGCACTTCAGCTACACAAACTGAAAGAGCAAAGTATTATTAGGTCTCAATCGGTTGAAAAGCTTGCACAGGGAAAGGGATGCTAGATGTAAACCTTGATGCTCTCGTCTTTATGCTATTTGTGGATATTATTTCAAGAATGGAAATAGGCGAAATGAGGATTTTGGAGATCACTACTTTTCCTGACCAGAGAGCTCTGGGATAACCTAAAAGCTAGAACACCTCAGAGGGAGTCTGACATGCTCCAGGGTGGTTTTCCCACCGTCCCATTCATAACCCTGAAGGGCTGCACAAAAATAGACATTCAAGGCCTGCAAGAGAAGAATGGAAATACATTTAAAGGAACATATTCTGAAAAACTGTAAGATGCGTCCATTCCCAGTGACTGTCCTAATACCTTTCAGCCCGCAGATTTCTGCTTTGAGGCATAGTTAGTGAATGACAATTGAGAGAAGCAGCTTGGTCTAGTGGTTAAGGCACCAGGCTAGAAACCAGGAGTTCTAGCCCCAATAATACTTGGGGATAATGAACTGTGTAAACTCTTTTCTACAGATGGGATCGACCCGGTCTTCCATTTTTTTGAGTCCAAAACTTGTTAGGATTCTCCTGCTATATTTAAATGGGGAAAGTATTTAATGGATTCAGTCATTGTTTTCATGTTTCAGAAGTGACTTCCAGCATATGCTGAGTCAGCTCTTGAACTAAAAAGCAAAGTTGATTTATCATGGAAAAAATCAATGTGACAGAAGCAGCTAGAAATCCATGATGACACAGTCCGTTGAGAACAGGCCTAATGAAGCAGCAAAGGCAGTCCTGGTTTAAATGCCTGAGCCATATTAACTTTGCAATATGGCCGATAGCCATGATCTTGGCCAGCTGCCTGTATGGACATAGAAATGAAAAGATGGACACAAAGGCCTCTTTTACCTATTAATAAACTGTGAAGTCCCATCCCTTTTATAACACATTTCTATCTATCGGGGAAATTAGCCCAAAATTGAGCCGCAAAGAGGCTCCCCCATCCTTGGCTGAAAGGTGGCTGGAAGAATAAATGAAGACTTTTAGAGAAAGCACAACATGGCAAGGAACACCCTCCACTCTGAAATCCACTTGCAATACAGTTGTTCCTCGACTTACGACCGGTTGCTTAGCAAGTGTCCAAATTTTTGATAGACCTACCTTGGGGCTACCTACCCCCTGGTTTAAAGTTCTGATGATCCTCTCCCTCATGTGACCAAACTTGGCAAAAGGGCTGCATTTACAGCCACCTACAGCGTCCCGCAGTCACACAATCGGATTTTACGAGAGTTTTGCTGAAAACCAGCGATTTCTCCCCGTTTGGCCAAAGCGCACCCATAGGAATCATGGCATCTCTTGACAATCACAGTGGCTGCTTTACAACTGTGGAAGCTGTTTAACAGCCGATGTGTTCATTAGGTAGTCCTTGACTTACAACCATTGGTTCAGTGACCGTTCGGAGTTACAACGGCACAGGAAAAAAGTGACTTACCGCTGATTTTCATGCATATCATCCCCCATGGCCACAGGATCAAAATTTGGGCACCTGGCAACTGACAAGTGAAAGCCAGATTCGTTTAACGGCCTCATGATTCACTTAGATCAGTGTTTCTCAACCTTGGCAACCTGAAGATGTCTGGACTTCAAGTCCCAGAATTCCCCAGCTGGGAAATTCTGGGAATTGAAGTCCAGACATCTTCAAGTTGCCAAGGTTGAGAAACACTGACTTAAATGCAGTGGCTCACTTAACAACCGTGGCAAAAAAGGGTCACAAAATGGGGCAAAGCTCATTTAACAATCACCTCGTTTAGCAACAGAAATGCTGGGCTCAATTGTGGTCATAAGTCAAGGACTGCCTGTGCCTGAACTTCCAGAAGAGCAATACGTAGAAAAATCTTCCCGGTTATTTAAACTTTCCCTCGCGCCAGCTTTGAAATCCTACCCACTGAGCTTCGTGGCCTGTCTGAGCTCCCTCTACTGCAGTGTTTCTCAACCTTGGCAACTTGAAGATGTCCAGACTTCAACTCCCAGAATTCCCCAGCCAGCATTCGCTGGCTGGGGAATTCTGGGAGTTGAAGTCCGGACATCTTCAAGTTGCCAAGGTTGAGAAACACTGCTCTACTGATTAAACAATAATTCCATCTCCCCACCCTGAATTTTCCAGGGAGCAGGTTTTTTGTTCATGTCTGGATGGCGAGTTCGAATTTCTGCAAACTGCTGGAAGGGACCTCTTGGCCATTGACTCTCTCTCTCTCTCGAAGCCCGATTTTGCTCTTTCTTTTACATTAACAGTTCAAACAGATGGCCTGGTACAAGAAGGAGCCTCGAGGGTTCCCCCTCCCTGCCCCATAAAGGAATGGAAGAGTTAATAATATTCATACCCTTTCTAATCAAGGGTTGTGATTACAATTAGGAGATGTAAGATGCCATTGTAGACCGGGAGGAAAAAGGGTTAGCTTTTATTTCTGCTTTCGGCTTGCAATGCATGCAGCCATCATGTAATTTTAAAAATAAAATATAGTAGGGTTTTTTTTGTTTTTTTTTTTGAAGTAGCAAGCTCTGAGTCATTGTCGAAGCTTTTCCAAACAGAGGGCATTAAAAAAAAAGAAACCTATCTGGCTTGCTTTTGTATCCCCACCCGCCACCCCCACCCCTCTTCCAGTAACAGAGCTCTCCTGCCAATGCGGAGAAGTCCACCCTGCTGGCGGAGGGACAACCGCAGCAATAATGAAATCACCACCGTTTTGTAAAGCAGCCACACAGCCTTGTTTAAAGAGACCAGGTCCTTCCTTCCGTGGAAGAAAAGGAATCTTTTCAGATGTCGTTTCAAACTCCTCTGCAAAACTATAGATTTAAGGGAGGGCGGGGGAGATCACATGAGAAATGAAAACGTTATTATCCGCCACTTCCTACTGACGTTGCAATCTGCCCTTTGAGGCGTAATTGTGATGTCTTACTACCAACCAGAAACAGTAATGAGGTTCCAGGAAAATAAGTGGAAACACTAAAGTCCATATTGTACACTTGACAACCGGGCTCTTCAAAATTCATTCTTTTCAAAAGGGCCAGCTGCTTATTTGAAAATTGCTTTCTGAAGCTGGATTTAAAAGGCAGATATGAAATCTTACGTGGGGGGGAGGGGGAATATTGTACTAATATCTGATTAAAATGCTTTTCTTACACTTATTGGACAGACCCTCTAAACTTCTGCAGCATTACTGCTGGCTACCTTCTCGCAATGCAAAGGGACAGGGTCTCGTGAGAATTTGCCTTATCAGATTAGCCCTCCCTTATTCCTGTGCAGCTCAAGGCCGTGTAAATAGTACTCCTTCCTTATGGGTTCCCACACAATCACCATGAGTTGGGCTGAGAGGAAGAGTGACCGATCCAAGGTCACCCGGTGTCTTCTGAGTTCTAATCCAGCACCTGAGTTTCTGAAACCAAAATGTTATCTTTAAATCAATGCGGGAAGTATTTGTTGCATTTGTCCCCAATGTTTCTCACATATAGATAGATGCTTCTGAATAGCAAATAAATTGCCCAAATCTTACAGAGACATGCAGCCTTCTATTCCATAAATATCCATAAACCCCCCCTCTTTAAACATGGCAAACCACTCCTAATTATTGTTCAGTGGGATTAATGCAGGAGTGGGAAACCATGGCCCTTTTGTGACTTGTGGACTTCGACTCCCAGAATTCCAGAGCCAGCATAGCTGGCGGTTTCACCACAAAACCGCGTTCGACTGAAGCGCGCTCGACGAAACCACGTAGCTGTCATCACAGTGCGACGAAAAAAGCACGCTGTAAACGCTAAAGCTAAAATTAACCCCTAAACCTAAACCTAACCCCCCCTAAACCTAATCCTAACCCTAAACCTAACCCTAAACCTAACCCTAACCCTTAACCTAACCCTAAACCTAACCCTTACCTTAACTTGAATCGGCTTGCTTTCAAAGCGCTATTTAAAGCGCCCTTTTTTCTCCGCGGTCGCTGTTGTCGCCCTGCTGATGACGTCAGCGACGCAGTTTAATCGGGCGCGCTTTAGTGGAGCGCGGTTTTGTCGTGCCACGTAGCTGGCTCTGGAATTCTGGGAGTCGGAGCCCACGAGTCATAAAAGGAATATGGTTCTCCCACCTCTGCTGTAATAGCTGTCACACCACACGATTTGGAGTTAAAGACACTCCCAGACATACACACACACACATTACCTTGGTGGTCCTTCTCAAGCTACGTAAGATATTTCTTTTCCTGGGGTCTTCGTCCGTTGTCTCGTAGGGAATGACAGCATTATCTCCTTTGTAGCCCTGGGACGTCTGGTCTTCCTCTTTCTTCCTGATGGGCCCCAGCTCATCATCGCTGCCTATGCTGAAACTGGTCCTGAAACTGGCAAAGCGCCCGAGTCTCGTGCACCGGGTCCGATACAGCACCGGCTTGCTGGTCAGCGACACCTTGCGCCCCCGCTCCAACGACCCGGTGTCCATCTCGCTGTCCGACCCGTTGCCGCTCCCGTTGGACTGGGTTTTGTTGATGTTCCGAATGGTGATGATTTTGCCCTGGGTGCTGTCGTGAGGCACGGAGTAGATGTTCTCCTCCTCGCTCCTGGGTTTGACCACGGCGTCCATCGGCTCGGCATAATCCGAAGGGTCGAAGCCATCGGTAGGCGGCCAGCTGCTGGAGGAGACGGGTTTCCGTTGCCCCTCTCGGTGCCCTTGCTCCAAGTAAGAGAGATCCCCCTTGGTAATATCAAAGTGGACGGCGGGCTTTGGTTTCACTGGCGGAGGAACCTTGCTGTTCAGCTTGCTTTCGAAAGTGCTCATCACGGAGAAGACCGAAATCCCATCGTTGCTCTCCAGCTCCATGGAAAGCTTGGACAGGTCCTTGGACAAGGCGGGCATGGAGCCGTCGTCTCGGAAAGGGCTGTAGCTGGGGGGCTCGACGTCCTCTTCGGAATCCTGCAGGTTGGAATTGCAGAGAGGGGAGCCCGCCCGGGGAGAGTTGAAGACTTCCTCCGTGGTGCTGCAGGCCTCCGCCGCATTGTCGTACATGTGGGTCGCCTCAATGATGTTCTTCCTCTCCACCACATCCTTGAAGAACAGGTGGAAGACTTCCAGCTTGTGCTGAGGCTGGCTGCAGGGGATGCTCGTGAATTTCCCTTCGATGTCCTGGGCGATCTCCTCCCCCTCGGTCAGCTGCTCCCGGCTCAGGTCGTTGTCCAGGACGTCGAGGGAGCCCTCCGTGAGCGCCACAATCTGAACGGGGATGATGTCCTGCACTTCGCAAAGAAAGGCACGCAACATAGCCAGAGATGCCTTGCGCCTGGCAGAGTAAAACAAAATGTAGCCGTGGACCAGCCAGCTTTTGCGGATGCTGAAGGCGGAGTGGAAAGAGAGCAAGGAGAGCTCGATGCGTCTCTTGTGGGGTCCAATGGGGTACTCGAGTAACACCGCATTGCTACTTCCAGAAGGGGAGGGCCGGCAGGTTTGGGACTGAAGAACGGGGAGAAGGATGTCGTCGGCGTTGAAAGGGTCTCCGCACAACAAGCACATGACGATCCGAAGGTCGATGTCGGCCAGATCTTTAAGGCTTGCGGTTGAGCTCATCAGGTTTAAGTTGCGCTTCGAATCCAGCAAGCCTTTCAGGACTTGGCTGATCTGCTTTTCGTTAATGTTGCGCCCGTATCCTATGCCGGTAGAAGCCGGGTCGAGGAACACGCACTGCAATTTACTCGCAATCTGCTGGCCTTGCTGTATTAAGCTGTGCAGGGTTTCTCCACTGGTGTCCCCTCTCTTATTCACCAGAATCAGGGTGAGAGGAAGGTGAGCGAGGTGGTTGTCCCTTCGGCTGAGGGTGGACTCTCGACTCTTCTCGATGCTCTCCACCACGTAAGACAGGGACTCCTTAGAGTTATAAAGGCAGAGGCAGCCGTGGGGCTGAAAGGTGGGCGTCTGGAAAGAGTTAACGGGGAGCCGGACGTTCCCTTCAATGGGTCTCAAGGAGAGCTCATACATTTTCCCGTCTATCACGTACTTGTCGTCGTTCGTGCAAAGAGCTCGGATCTCGTTGGCTAGCTCACGGGCGAGTCCATCTTTCCCGAGGATGACTAAGTTGATGCGGTCAATGTTGGAATCGGAAAGCAAGTTCTTCTGATTGCGATCCGAGGGCCTGATAAACCTGGAACTTATTAAGTGCTCTATCTTAGCATCTACGCAAGCCGGGCAGCTGGGACAGGTGTCCTTGGTGGGATGGTAGACAAAGTGGATGTGTTTCAAGATCAGGGCGTCTCGTTCGGCCTGCAGCTTTTGCAATGCTTTAAATCTCTGCTCTTCCCCCAAGACGTCCTGGATGACCCCCATTTTTTCTTTGCTGGGTTTGGCATCGAGCTCCAACTCGTAAAAGAGTTCTGAATACTCCAGGAGCAGCTCCTGGAAGTCCTCCTTGGCCTTCTCGATGATCTGCTTCTGATGCCGACCGTAAATGTCCAGGTACACCGATTCTTCTAGCCACATGTAAAAATCCTCGTTCATGATGAAACTGCGAGCTTCCTCCCAAGGTTTTCCCGGGGTGATGAAAAGAGACGTCTCCAGATTCTCCTTGAAAGCCCTTCTCATTTCTGCCCTCTTCCTCTCGTTCCTCAGCTTCTCCAGGTGGGTCTCGTAGAGCTGCTGGGCAGCCAAGGTGTCCATAACATCGAAGGGGATGCGGTCGTTCTCCATGTTGTCGATGTGGCTGGTGGCGTCCCAGGGCGTCTCCTCAAGCACGACGAACCACTTTAAGAAGTCCGGCTTGGTCTCCAGCAGCTTCTCCACTTTGATGCAACTCAGATGGTTGATTTCATCCAGGTTTGGGATCAGGGCGTCGAAGGCAAGAGGCAACATGGCCAGGTACATCTTTTTCCTGCGCTCGATATGCTCTTGCCTCAGGCGAGAGATGTGCTGTGAGAAAAGCTTCTTTGCTTTCTGAGTCCCTTCTAAGTAGACATAATCCTGATATTCCGGAGAGGATTGCATCTTTCGCGAGACGTTGGTCCAGGTTTCATTGTGGTTTTTAACAATCCGGCTCACCAGCCACTCGTACTTGTCCTTGGCGGCAGCTATCTGCTGGCTCTGTTGTTTCAAAGCCTCGAAGTAGGGGATGATTTTAGTCTTCCCCCGGCTTTTGTCGATCAGCTGCACCAAAGTGCTGAAGGCCAAGTCGACGTTCACGTTGGACCTGGCCGAGGTCTCCACCACCTGGAGGTTCTTTTTGCTGAAGACGAACGTGTGGGCGTCCCGGATGTAGCGCTCCACGCCTTCGTCGCACTTGGTCAGCACCACCACGGTGGGCTTCTTCGTCTTGGCAAGCTGGTTGTAGAGGTTGGAGACAAACTTGAGCTGCTCATCGAAGTTCCTGTTCATGCCACGGCTGACGTCGATGCAGAGGAGGAAGCCGTCCACCAGCAGCTTCCCGTCGGGCATCTGCTTCTGCTCGAAGTCTTGCTCCAGGCCGAGCTGGTCGGTGCAAAAGTACATGAGCTTTTCGGCGGAGGCCAGCTTGGTGGCCGCGGCCCTCTTGATATACGGCTGCAGGGCGGTGCTGCGGTGCGGCTGGAAAGTCTGGTCGTCGATGAACTCGGTCTGCTCCACAACGTGCATTTTACATTCCACACAGTCCTCCAGGGAGCGCACCACTTCTCCCCAGTAGAGGAAGTGGTCATTGTTAACCACCCGTCCCCCAAAGTCACTGGTGCTGAGAACGGAGGTGTGGTCCAAGTGGAAGTCGTCTGCCCTTGGCCGCACAAACCGATTACAGAGGCAGGACTTCCCGATGCCGCACTGGCCTTTCTCCTTTTCCGTCCCGGACAAGCCCACCACACTGATGTTGTAGGTGGGAATGCGGACATCTTGCTTCCTTGCCATCATCATCGTCCAAACATCCTGTTTTGCGCGGGGCTGCTTCCTAGGCTTATCGGGGTCCTCCCGTGCAACCCCAAAACGGCAAGGGGCACTACTGGCAGTTCAGATTAAGGACGGTTAGCACGGCAAAGACAACTGTTCCCACTCTTGGCACGCCACCAGCGCTCAGTTGTCACTGGTCCTCACAACTGGATGATCAGCATTTTTCCCTGAAAGAAAAGAAAAACAAAAAATGGTTCAGGATGGTTGAAATTTAATTTAACATACAGCAGACATAAGCGTGAGGACAGGTTATAAATTTTTTCAGTGCCATTTTAACTTTGAAACGTCACTAAGCCAATGATTGCAAGTCAACTGTCTCTGAAGCATCCCCCCAACTCAGCCTTTTCCATGAGGAGCACCACATTGGGGGACATGGATATCATTCTTCTTCCTCCCTTAATTACTGAATGGTTGATGTTTTTGTTTTTAAGGTTCAGGAATGGCACTTTGTTCTCCTTGTGTAAAGGGAACAAAGTGGATTATTCTATTGTGCTATGTTAACCAGAGCGTAGGTAGTAATACATAGGTTAATTAAAAAGCAGTAAGCAATTTGTCTCAGCTCAAACCATTCTGAAACATATTAGGCGTGTTAATCTGCGGGGGAGTACTCTAAAATAGATATTATCTATTACTTATGCTTTTAAAAGTGGGGATTGGCCTCTGGTCTAGAGTTATGACCGATGGGTGGTAGATCTTGAATCCTCCATCAGTATAGAATACCTTTTGCTCTAATCGTTAAATAATGCTGCTTAACTAGTTCTTCATACGGAATGGATTACAAAAGACAAAAGGGTGGCTGTAAGTTTTTAATTCTATTGTATGTTTGAGTTAGAAAAGAAACCTGGAACATTTGATCCCAAGTACATTCAATTTTTCTAAGTGGCAGTTTAAAAATCAGCTGAGTCACCAGATAAAACATTCCGAACTCTTTAAAAAAACTGGGAAGGAGAAATCAGCACAGAGTAGAAATTCAACCCTGCTCTGAATTTGACCAAGGGTTTATCCCAAGTACAATTACACCTTAAAGGTATAGCTGATTTAGACCAGCTCCATTCCACACTGTTCACAGTATGTCAGTTAGTTTCCTACCAAGAAAGGTTTTTAAATGGGGGGGGGGGGGATTGCAATACAAGTGTTCCAGCATCTAAACCCATGAAACCAGCTAAAATCTGCTTTATCCCATCCTCATTCCTTTGACTGCAATCAGGGAATTTTCCTGACTGCTGTCTACAATCTGCCATCCTTGCTACTCTCCTCAATCTTGCAGGGGTTTGCCTAATGCCAAGTTTCTATTACTATTCACCAAATACAGAGAGCCTCTCTGTAAAACACATTGTTTTACATTCAAATTGCTTATCGCGGATCCATGCATGAAAAGCAGGATTCAAATGTACAAAATACATTAAACCGGTAATATCTTAAGCCATTCATGGGGATGATAGTACATTGAGGATTTCTGTCTATCTCCATTGGTATCTTGTCCCTCTTCTTCTTCTCCCCCACCCCTGAAGTATGGATTGGCCCCCCACCAACATCAAGAGCTTCATCAGTATAACCAGTACTTTTAAGTTCTCAACATAGCAAATAAGCAACCCTGAAGAATCTGATGAGTAAAATCCATCCATCAGATGGATCCATTCATCAGATGGATCCATCCATCCATTCATCAGTATAACCAGTACTAAGTTCTCAACATAGCAAATAAGCAACCCTGAAGAATCTGATGAGTAAAATCCATCCATCCATCCATCTATCATCTATCTATCTATCCATCCATCCATCCATCCATCCACCCAGCCACCCACCTACCCACCCACCCACCTAAAGGTACACTCACACACACACTCCCCCTCCCCTCAGAGCAGTGTTTTTCAAACATGGCTAGATGTGCTTCAACTTCCAGTATTCCTCCATCTGCAAAGCATGGACTTCAACTCCCAGAATTCCCTAGCCATCATATTCTTTACAAATCATAATGGATCGGGCTAAGCCAGGAATGGGCAAGCTTTTGATGCACATGCATCATCAGGTGTGATGGACAAGTTGAGGGCCCAGTGGGTGACTCTGTATTATGAACATCAGCAGGATACTTCCACTGGGAGGAAATTTGTGGGACTTAGTTTTGTTAATTGTGCTATGCCTAATTTATGGCTCAGGGGTCTCCAAACTTGGCAACTTTTAAGATTTGCGGATGCAGCCGTGCTGGCTGAGGAATTCTGGGAGTTGAAGTCCACAAGTCTTAAAGTTGCCAAGATTGGAGAACCCCTGGCTTGCATAAAAGTTTCATATGCCTTCTACCTCAAAGTAAGGATATGTGTCCTTAGTTTTCAGATGGTGGGAGGACTCCAAGGGCTACTGGCTGTCCACCCTTAGGTTAAATCCAAAGCAGATCATGGTCTTAGAGTCACAAATGCATGTTATTTTATTATATCCGTGGAAGAGTTATTCGCTTGCAGGAAAGAAGGGGAAATTCCTCAGCCCAGAAGATTACAGGAGTTGGCTAGCTGAACAGGACCACAGAATGGCTGCCAACCTTAGTTAATCCCACCCTGATTTAGAGAAGTAGGACTCTGCATTATTTTATCATGTTTTATGGTTAAGGAACGACGACGCTTCCCTACCACATGCAGCTCACAACTAAATTAGCTTTCTTGTCTGCTGGATGCTCTTCTTAACCAAAAGGAAACAAGTCCCAACTTAGCCCGTTTCGAAACTCACCACAAATTAACTTAATTTAAGGGCGCTTGTTTGGCAAACACTATCTGTGATATTTGTACTTAATGCTCGCTTTTCGCCTGGCGTGGTTCGAGCGCTTGAAACGACATGCCAATGGCAAGTGAGCCCGAAAGCACCCCGAGCGCCAGAGGAGGGAGATGCTGCCTGACAATGGGCAAAAGGAGCTCCGCGCAGAGCCATAAATTTTCTCACTGCACTGTGGCGGCTGAAGTGTAGAGAAATGGGTCATTTGTATCTTTGGAAAGGCCGATTTAAGCTTTTAACCATCTGGATCCGAAATGTTTTAATCTCAGGCAACAGATGGGCTATTCTTAGAGGCAGGGCACACAGGAGCTTTCAAACCAGGCCCCCCTACCAAGGCCAAAGCCAGCCCATCTCCGAAAATTCACTATCAGGCGGGTGGGGAGGAAACACCAAGTGTTAAGAACTGGGCTCCCTGGTTTTGCTGCTCCTCTCTCGGATCTTCAATTGGGAATTAAGGGAAAGCACACCGGGCAGGAAAAGACAGATCATTATTAAGCCTTTTGAAGTATTTTGAGTTCCAAACAGGGGTCTTATTGAATATATGACTACTGTTAAGTCCTTGAATTACAACCACTCACTTAATGACCAAAGTTACAACAGCATTGTAAAAAGTATCTTCCACACTTACAACCATAGCAGCATCCCCATGGTTACACGATCAAAATTCAGACTCTTGGCAACCGACTCATATTTATGACGGTTGCAGTGTCCCCGGGGGTGTGTGCGTGTCATATGATCCCCTTTTGGGACCACTTGGTGAGCAAAGTCAACGGGGAAGCCAGATTCACTTAACAACCATGTTATTAATTGCAGCGATTCACTTAACAACCCTGGCAAGAAAGGTCATAAAATGGGGCAAAGTTCCCTTAACTGTCTCGCTTAGCCATGGAAATGCGGAGTTTTGATGTGGTTAATTAAAAAAAAACATTTATACAT
>NC_045552.1:1433339-1563339 GCF_009769535.1 Thamnophis elegans
AGGCAACTTGAAGATGTGTGGACTTCAATTCCCAGGAGAATTCTGGGAGTTGAAGTCCACACCTCTTCAAGTTGCCAAGGTTGAGAAATACTGACCTAAAGGATTCGGTTAAAGATAGTTCCTTATGGAAAAATATCTGGTCATTGAGAGTTAAGGCCAACTTGATGGCACACAATCGGTCGATCAATGTACATCTCACTGAAGCCAAAATGCTCGCATTCTACAAAGCTGAAGAAGCTTCTTGGATGGTAATCGAAACATCTTCAAAGAAAATCAGAAAGCCCAGTTGCCGCTTGAAAAAGCACCTTTGGGACAACCTTGACCTGGTTGATTGAGAATCTCTAGAGACATCTAACTAAATCTCAGGCAAATCCACTAACTTACTCACTTTTGTTAGTTTTAACAAGAATTAACTGAGACAAAAATGTGGATTTTCCTATCAGATGTAAATTAATTTTTAAAAAATTGCCATTGCCATAAAAAATTGCAGTCAAAAAAATTTAGTCTATTGAAAAAAAAGAAGATTCTTCCAATTATGATTAGCGGTAAAATGCAGGCTGAACAGGAGAAACAGCTATATTAAGAAATAACTGCTTCTTGCTTCTGGGAACCATATAAATTTATGTTGTTCAGAAGGCATGTGGGATAGATGGGGAGAGCTCCTGCGTTATGCCTGGAAAATGCAAAGGCTCCAATTATCAGCAATAGAAATAGTTTAACTAATATAGCAACTAATTGGCAAGTGTACAGTATTTGTTCAGAAAATAATTGACTTGGAAAGTGAACGCTTGATTTAAATCACTTTGTCTTGAAAAAAAATCTCAGCATGGCAGAAGCATATTTTGAAAATAGAAAAATTGGATTCTTAGAAGTCTGCAATTTTCTCAAGCATTTGCCTTATAAATTACTATTCTCGTCCAGAACCAAAAAAAAAAAAAAATCAGCCCAGTATGGCTATTATTGGATCTTTAAGGGATTTTATTGCATTTTAAGGCACGAACTGGCCAGAAATTCCAGAGAACTACTATCATTATTATTATTAAAATTTATATGCTACCCAATCCCAAAGGACTCCGGGCGGCTTACAAAAGAAAAACTATAGTAAAACAAGTTTACTATATAAACTTGGTAAGTTATACAGGAAAATAGAGTATACCTCTCTGAAAGGCGCAGCACATTAGATTTCTCACTAAATCAGAAGTGAGATTTTAAAAATATAATTTACAAATATCTGTTTCTTCAACAAAGTAGCTAGATTCACATATCAAGCTAAACTATATTTTCTTTTATGATGGTTTATTGAATGGTTAAAATATTGGGGCAAATCTCTACAAATCACACTGTGGCTAGGTGCAAAGCCACTTAAAGTCGCCTCGAACCACAAGATAGGTGGCAAATAAATTTAATAATAATTAGCATGAACCTACATTGTACACTGCCAAGGAGCTTGTGCACCTCATACCAAACCAAAGTAGCCTCACTTCTTGGAAATATTTAGTCAGCAACCCAAAACTTTATCTGGATGCTTTGAATTTAGTGGATTACACTGCAAACCATATGCATGGAAGTTGCAGTGCCAATGTTTTTGGTTTGACTGATGAAGCAATATGCTACAAAATACTTATTCATTACAGCAGCATCCCTATTTGTTCCATCTATGTTATGCAACTTGATATGCAATTTGCTAGCATCGTTCCATTTTCTTACACTAAATGTGTGTGTTCTCCAAGGACAAGGTAGGTTTTAGTAATTATAGCACCTTTGCAGAACATATAAATTATACAATTTAAACTTCATGTTTATATTTAGCAGCAAATTGCACCAACTTGAAGCAGTAACAAAGAGAGCCGGCTTGCTTTGAAATGCATAAGACCAAACAAAAACTTTGTAAGTTATCTGTCAGCACACAATGACTGAGTTGTTTCAGAAAAAAAGAAGGCCAGCTAAAAGACAAGTGGTTTCTTGATAAGCTTATAAGGAAGGAATTCAATTTGACCAAAAGGAAAGGTAGGGAGATTGCCTAGGCCCTAGGATAACTAGAATCTGAGTCATGGCAACTGGACTTTTCTTTTTCCGGTTTGAAATTCGCTGCTTATCCCAGCAGATTCTTCGACCACATTAAAATGGCTCAGTTGTGCATTCCATCTCCATCAAAAGTAGGAAATTAATATTGGGATTAGGCTGCACGTGAAAATTTATCTGCTGTGATGAGTCTGCAAGTAGCCAGTTCTATAGTTAAAAATAGTTAGAAACACTTACACCAAAGTGTTAGTTTGTTCCTGAAACACAATTCAAACTATTCATTCAATTGCTATTTGAGGACAAGGTCAAAATGACTCCATAAGAAATGCTGGCACTGTAGGCCTTTTTAGACGGGTTTTATGCTGCATCCTAAAATATTGATAATATTTTTACTAATGCACCTAACTTCCAAGTAAATATATTATTTAAAAAATAAGGCAACAATTACAAAAATAAAGCTAGGCACAGATTGACTGAGCTATAATATAAAAATATAAACTCGTTCAGACTATCCAAACTTGATTGAACAAAACGCAATGGAATTTCATCAGAATACCACAGTTCATTTTACAAGACAAACATGAAACTGATCAAATCTCCTATGGTTTCAGTTCAAACTCTAAACTACATTTAACTGAAAATTAGTGGGTTATATGTCTCTTCCTTATATCCTTCTCTCTTCAGCACCCCATTTTTTTCTTCCAGAAACCAAACAAAAAAAGAAAAGGAAAAATCTGCGCCTCTACAGAATATACAAAGAACCTTAGAAACAAGAATACATAACAACTTTTGAAAATCTTGCCACTAAGGATCTCACAGCCATCAAAACCTAAAAACATATAAAAATATCATTTGTCTTGCATTTTCTCCCTCTCAACTTTCAGCATGGAAAGAGAGTTCCTACAACCACGTGGGAACCATAAGGAAAATAAGCCATGGGTGAAGCTGCCTACTTAATGTATATAAAATGTTCTTGCAAAAGTACACACTAACATTTCCCTACAAGAATGTGAATGGTGGTTAAAAGCCAGGTCTAAGGCTTCAGTCCATCCTGTGTGAAGGAATGGAAAAAAACAAAACTATTTACTGCCACATCCTGAAAATCTGCTGTTGGCAGTATGTTCAGACCTTACCAGGGAGAGAGAGAGAGGGAGAGAGAGGGGGAGAGAGAGAATGCTCAGATGCAAATAAATCTAAAATGGCCTTTCAGGATCAAAATTATTTATTTAATCAGTTTTACCACCCCAAAAATATCATCCTTAAGTATCAAGACTCTGCAAATAGAAAAGCTAAGATTTCTCCAACACCATTTAGAATTAAAAATTCATGATTACCTCAGGGACAGAAAGTATGATTATTGGCAGAATTAGTTCTGCAAAAGACTCCTTGTTTAGATTGTGGTTGCACATAGTCTGATAAAATATATTATTTTGTATAAAAGGTTAGCAACCCCCCAAAAAAACAATGATTTTGGAATCCATATCAGTAATAAGAACTGATATCAAACATGGTAAAACAAAAACCTCGGAAATTAGATTAGAAGCTTATAAATATCAATGAACATTTGAACCAACTTTCACAAAAATATATATTTCCCATCCTATAAATGCTATTTAAGACACCTGATGATTACTAATCTCTCAAAAACCCATTTATATAAATGAAAATGTGGATTTGTTTTAAGTGACTGGCAGAGTCTTTGCCCTTGCAGACAAACAGAATGCTCATCATTTGTCATTTGCATATTCTAATTCATTTGCTATGTAAGGCTATGTAAGGACAATGTTTTGATGATTTCTGGACAAAGACAACAAGGGGGAAACAAAGGAAAATTGCTGAAATACTGTTATAATCTCAGATATACATCCTTGGAAAATTCTGTTCCTGTCTTTTAGGATAAGTTCAAAGCCTCCTAAAGTAAAAGTGATTCTAATTTTCCAAAAGAAGGAACCTGAATATTCATGTCATGTCCACTACAAAGGCTACATTCCTCCAATTAAATTATTCAAACAGAACAATCAAGAGATTCTAAAGAAAAAGGCGATCCATCCTTGGGGAAGACGTAATGGCGAGAGCACATGTGATCTGGAAGAATAAGCCTAAGGAGGCAAGCGGAGCCTTCAAGCACCTCAACAGTCCACTGGAGAGAGATGGAGAGAATTTGGAAGAAGAATGTAAAGAGCATGTTCCTTAATGTTATAGGTTTTCTTCTTTTTTGCTGTGCTTCGGATGGCTATTACAATAATGGGCCATTTTGTCTAGGCTTGGAAGCAAGGGGATATCCAGTCAAGTTTGACTTGGATGATAGAGCACGGCATCGCAGATTTTCCAGGATTGGGAAATTGAAAAAATAACATTTTGGAGAAGCATAACTGCTTCTGTAGCGTGGCCAAGAGAATTAGATGAATACATCCACAAAGTCACCAGAAGCATGACTTGTGCTATGACATTTCCCCAAGTGTTTTGTTAAAGTAACATCAGCCTGATGAATTCTACCGCATCGAACAAAATATCCCATTTGCATTTGCAGCCACAAGTTAAGGAGAGCCTCTTTTCGCTTCCTAAGCATTACTGACTTGCAGAGATGACGACTACAAATAGCCAAAGGTTGCTATTCTGCAGAGAGTTTGGAGATGTTGTTCCCAGGAGAGCCAGATGGAAGCAAAAAATGAGACACGCAGAAAACAGCACCTCATTTCTCCAACAATTTTACCGCTCGCACACAGGTAGGCCCTAACGAAGGCTTATTTTCAGCATTACAATAAATCTATGCAGAAAAGCGTGAAACCAATTTTGGTCTGGCCATTTCTGGCAACAGGAAATGTAGGTGGGGGAGACAACACATTCACAATGGAAAGGTATGGACCCTATCCCCCCCCCAATACACCCTCAGTTTTGAAACTGGGGCAATAGACATGAATCCCAACATTCATTTCAGTTCTGCAGCAACAGATGAGCTCAACGTACAGGTAACTCCTTGACTTATGACCTCTATCAAGCCCAACATTTTCAATGCTAAGTAAGGAATTTGTTAAGCGAGTCATGCCCCATTTTGGGACCTTTTAGCCATGGTTGTTAAGTGAACACTACAGCTGTTAAGTGAATTGTGCGGTCGTTAAAGCAAGTCTGGCTTCCCCCCATTGATTTTGCTTGTCGAACACCAGCCGGGAAGACTGCGAATGGCGACCACGTGACCCCAGGATGGGACAACTTTCGTACCTACATGCCAGTTGCCAAGTGCCCGAATTTCGACCACATGGGGGGGATCCTGCAACGGTTGTAAGTGTGAAAAAGAGTTATAAGCCAACTTTTTCCAGTGCCGTCGTAACTTCGAAATATCACGAAACAAACGGTCGTAAGCGTCAAGGCTACCTGTATTCCAACGTCTTCAACATTAGGAGAGAGGAATTTCCACCTCCCTTGGGAGAGCAGGGCTGGGAGAAGCCCTCCTTCCCAGTGGCAAAGTAGGGCCACTTGGAATTCCAGCTGTCCATCCAAGGGACCCAGGAACCCCTCCAATTGCGGGTTCCCAGTTCCTGTCCAGCATTCCCAGAGCAAGATGGACACAAGTGGGAGCCTTCCTAGACTCTCTCTGCTGTTCCAAACAGATCTGGCTGCTTTCTGATGGTTGACAGAGGTTAGTCGAGCCTTCCCACCCCCCACCTTCCAGCAAATGGTCCCTCCTTCCCAGCCCCCCCCCCCTTAATAGGCCTTTTGTCCCTCACACTTTCTCTGGCCCTTCTCCCCTTTTACCTCGACTCCAGCCTCCCCCCCCCCCGCATTATGCCAAAACGGACACCCCCCACCCGACCCCCTCCCTCCAGTCAGAGCACCCTGGGAACTCCAGGCCCCTCATTGTCTGGGTCCGCCCAGCACATCCAAGCCGGCCTCGGAATTCAGGCATCGGCGCTGCCTTTGCAGGGAGGGCGGTATAAGACTGGGGAGGGGGGGCTCTTCTCCCCCTCCCCGAGAGAGCAGCCAGACGGACACCCCCCCACCCCCCCAGCAGGGATGATGCCCCCTTCAGAGCCCGGGGCGGTCGGGAGGGGCGACCCATTTCCTCCTTCCCTCCCGCTCGCTCCCTCGATGCTACATCTCCCGAAGTGGGGGGGGGGGAAACCCACCTGGCCCTCCCCGAGACGGGGAATGGTCTCCCCCCCTCCCTCCCTCCCGCGCCCCCTCCCGCAGAGGGGCGCCTCCCTTTCCCCATCCCCGCCCGCTGGCAGCGCTCCGGGGGGGGCGCCGTGGGGAGGGGTCTCCCCCCGGGGACCCCCGCCTCCTCCCCCTCCCCTCCCCCATTGTTCCTGCGCGGGGCCGGGCCGGGCCCGAGGCGGCGGCGGCGGCGGCGACAGGCGAGGCGACTCACCGGGTCGGGGGCGGCGGGGCCGGGCCAGGCCGGGCTCTCGGGGCGGGGCTGACGAGGACCCGAAGCGGCGGCGGCGGCGAGGGCTGAGGAGGCGGCGCCATGTTCCTCCCTCCCTCCCTCCCTCCTCGCTCGCCCGCCCGCCCTTCCTGCCTCCCCTTCACCCGGCCGCCGCGAGGGAGGAAGGGGGAGGCCGGGCGGCGGCGGCGGAGGCCAGCGGGGAGAGGCGGAGGCCGAGGAGGCGCCTCAGGCTGAGAGGAGGCGGCGGCGGCGGCGGCACCATCGACTGAGGGAGAAGCGACAGGGCGCGGGGCCGCGTGCGTCTCCAAGCGGGGCGGGGTGGGGGGGGGGGGCGGGAGGCAGCCGCGCGCGCGCCCCGAGACGCTAGCGCGCACGCGCGGCCCAAAGCAGGCCGAGCCTTTGCGCAGGAGCCGCGGCTCGCGCCGCCGGCAGAGCCTGAGAGAGCGAGCAGGGAGGAGGGGGGGCGGGGCCGAGAAGGTGGGGCGGGGCCGACGCTACGGGCCCAGCAGCAGCAGCAGCAGGAGAGGACGCGGGCGCGCCCCCGGAACGGAGTGAAACGCGCCTGCGCCCGGGTAGCCCCGCCTCTACACCGTCCGCGCCGGGGGAGGAGGAGGAGGGGTGTGCGAGGCGCCTTTGCGGGCAGGGGTGGGCGCGCGCGCGCGCGCGCGCGGGGAAGGAGGGTTGCGCGCGCCGCCTGTCCGTGGCCACGCGCGGGCCGGAGGGGCGCAGCCGGAGTCGGGGGCGCGGCGGAGGCGGCGGCGGCGCGCCCTCGCTCGCACGTTCCTCGGCGGCGGGATCGCTCTATCCTAGGGAAGGAGTGGTCCACGCACCCCGGCCCAGCCCGTGGAGGGTCCCTCCGGCGCTTCCCTGGAGAGAAAAAAAGGGGTCTCGCCGCCGCCGCCGCTGGGCTTTTGTTCCGGGAGCGCCTCGCCGGCCCCCTTCCTCCGCCCGGCCGTTCTGGGATGACTCGTCCTCCCAGCCGGGGACTGATTTCCTGCCTTTGGTGGGCAGCCCCAGGGGTCTCTAGTGCCTTGGGACCCCCCCCCCCCGTGCCAAGCCCTGGCTCTGGATGCTGTGGAAGGGCAAGGACGGAGGGGTCCCTGGTGGTCTCCGAAAACGGAGGAGGAGGAGGACTAGGCTGCCCTCTGAGCTTGCCGGTTTTCTTGCAGACGTTTCATGACCCAACTTGGGAACATGATCCGGGTTAGAAGGGAGGGCGGGTTGCCATCTGTTTATATACTAGTAGAAGCTTGCCTTGTAAGTGTGCGTGGGGTGATGCTTTTTTTCTTGGTAATTAAACAGAGCAACCCCCCCCCTCTCTTTTAACACTGATGATGTTCCCTAGTTGGGTTATGAAATGTCTGCAAGAATACCACCCAGCTCATAGTCCGTCTCCATTTTCCAGGTGCCAACTTGGCTCTGCTTCTGGGCAAATAGATAGAAACCTGGTCTGCATCCTCGCCGACCCCATTTCTATTTTCTATAAATCTCTCTAAGCTTCAATGAGGCCCAGAAGCGTTTTTTATGAATTAAGATAGTGGTGGGAAGCGCTGCTTTGCTCTGCAGTGAACCAGCTTCTGGTTTCATATTTCATGTTAAATTAAAAACCTTTGCAAAACAAAGTCGGATAGAACAGGGAACCCATCATACACACACAGGAAGACTGCATGATTCGTCCCTGCCTCACTCAGGCTGGGAATCTCTACAATATTTGGGGGTCCCATCCAGATACCTGGTTTATATTTTATGGTAAACTGGTTTGCTTAAATCAGAATTGATTAAATAAAGAATATTTATCCAGCGTTTTAAACCACAACCAATTTCACATACATTAAAATAATGTATAAATAAAATAAAATAAAAAACATTATCTATATGTTAGATCAGTCAATCGATGAGAATAGAGCTGGAAGGGGCCTTGGAGGTCTTCTAGTCCAACTCCTGATCAACCCTCCATCATTTCAGACAGGTGGCCCAGTCTCTTTCTTAAAGGCCTCCAGGGATGGAGCAGCTTCTGGTGGCAGGCTGTTCCACTAGTTGATTGTCCTCACTTAATTCCAGCTTGCTTCTCTCCATGAATAGTTTCCATCCATTGTTTCTTGCTTGCCTTCTGAGGGTTTTGGAAAATAGGTTGACAGCCGCCCCCACTTCTTTGGGCAACCCCTCAAATGCTGGAATACTGCTACCATGAAGGCAAATAATACATAATAATACATATCCCAGGATAATGTTGCAAGATCCATGAGGACCAGGGGTTTACTTTTTCCGAGCCGGAGCCCATCTTCAGGGATCTTCTCTCCACTGGAATATGTTAGTTAATAAACTCACAATTCACCCATTTTCCAGTGGAGAGAAATTCCTTGAAGATGGGCTCCAACACCAGTCTGAAAGCCCAGAGAACTCTTGTCCCAATGACTAATCCAGTTTGGGCACAGTTGTGAGATTAAAACTACTTGTCTTGGGGGGGGGGGAACGGTGGAGGAGCGAGAGGAAGACCTACAGACATGTTTTCCACAGCAGAAGAAAAATCAACCAAAAAGATCAATTACTTTTCAGACAAAGTCGATGGTTTAGGAATGACGTTTCAGGATTCAAAACAATTTTTCTCATTCCAACTTGCAGACAGCTGGATTAGAAACCTACCTTGTCACAAACCTGAGCTTTGCCCAGAAATCTTTAAAATAAACAAAGAAAGCAAATACGGTTGTCCCCATGGGCATTCTACGGAGGGCAAGTGACATTCCAGATGGCACAAAGTTGTGGCTGGAACCCGAGAGACTCTGCCTCTCCCAGCTCCTCCTTCCTGCTGCCCTCCAAAAGAGGTGGACTTCAGCTCTGGAATGGGATTTCACACGGTCCTTCCTTGGTCTTTTTAATGGCAGATGACGAGGACTTTTGTCTTCTGCCATGAAGTGCGGTCTCTTCCAAACTCATTTCAGAACAGGGCCCGAAATCTCCCAGAATTCCCCAGGGGATGCCAAGAATCACAATCTTGGCAAAGCGGTTATGATGCCCACTCCCATCCACCTAGCTTCCTACTTACCACAAAGTTTCAGGCAGCTGCACTCCCATGTTTCTCAGAATGCTTAATTCAGGCAGTCCTGGACTTATGACCATTTGTTTAAGTGTCAGCCACTGGCCTGCGTTTACAGCCATTTGCAGTATCCTGTGTTCAGATTACTGCATTCTACAATGGTTTTGCAGGAAACCGACACTTGTTTCTAGTTTACAGCAAAAGCAGCTCATTGATTTGTTAAAGCTGCTAAAAAAATATATCGTAAAATTGCATCAGTCATATAGGTGTGACAAATGTGATGGGCAGGTTCCGTTATAGCCATAAGCAAAGGACTACTAGAGCCAAGGTGGCGCAGTGGTTAAATGCAGCACTGCAGGCTACTTCAGCTGACTGCAGTTCGGCTGTTCAAATCTCACCGGCTCAGGGTTGACTCAGCCTTCCATCCTTCCGAGGTGGGTAAAATGAGGACCCGGATTGTTGTTGGGGGCGATATGCTGATTCTGTAAACCGCTTAGAGAGGGCTGAAAGCCCTATGAAGCGGTATATAAGTCTAACTGCTATTGCTATTGTTACTTAGGATTAAAATATTCATTACAAGGCAAAGTAATGTAGATGTATAGGCCGTTCCTTCCTGATGATTTGCAAACCTGCCCTCTGATGAAGGTAAGGAGGGAATTGTGGGATGGGGCCCAGAAGTGGCTACAGGTAATCCTCGACTTATGGCCACAATGGAGTCCAAAATTTCCATTGCTAAGCAAGACAACTAGTTGTTAAATGTGTTTTGCCTCATTTTACAACTTTACTTGCTACAGTTGTTAAGTGAATCCCTACAAAGTTAGCCACACAGAATCCGGCTTCCCCATTGTCTTCGCTTGTCAGAAAGTCACAAAAGGGGGTCGGTTGACCTCAGGGCACCGCAACCGTCATAAATACGTGCCAATTGCCAAGTGTCCAAATAGCTCTGTGATGAGGACATTTCAAGGGTCTGTTGAAAGAAATGTCCTTCTGGGTTCAGTTCCAAGTGGGGAAGAAGACTCTGGAGACATGGAGGCTGCTTGGAAAGATGGTTTATTGTTGGACAGGGCCACATGGCTTGAGCCCTGAACAGAAAAGGGGATCACATGCTTCAATGTTGGTGGAGAAGAAGAGAAGGGCCGAGGGAGGGGCTTGCTAGGCTTTTTATACCTCTCTGTTTCCTGTTCCTGTGTAAGAAATGTATTCTGATTGGTTGTCAGACTCCCATGGTGCCATGCAGGGGGCTACTCTCTAGGCTGTGATGAGTTCTCAGATGCCTTGTGGAGAGTTGAGCAACTTCCAATATCCCTTCCCCCTGCAGCTGCAGTGGAGAAGTCTTTATTATGCAAAGTGGGCTAGCCTGGCTAGTCTTAATGGGCCTATTGACAAAGTGGGGGTGGGCAAGAAGCTACAGGCAACTATTCTCTCTTTTAAAACATGCTTCTTTTTACATCCAGATAAATATTCTGCCTTTTCAATATTTCCTAGGATATTTCATTTTTCTGGGAGAGGGCTGGATGATAACTTCCCACAGGTCGTAAGTGTGAAAATGGTCATAAGTCACTGTTTTCAGTGCCGTTGTAACTTTGAACGGCCATTAAACAAGCAGTTGTAAGTCAAGACTACCAGGAGTGGACATTCAAATGGAAGTAACAGCAGTTTTGGGACTGGCTGAAGCCCTGGGGAACCACATTTTCCTTGAGGCTGACAAAGAAATACCCTTTGGGGCAGGAGATGCTCAACAACGGCCCACCTCCATTATTTGAGTTTATTATTATCTTGTCCCTATGCATGGGATGTTAAAAAGTTTATGAAGTTCTCAAGCTAGAAATCCATCATGGTGACATGTCTCCTATTCCTTCTAGACCACAGCACCCTCTTGCGTTAGGGCTCCGAAAACTTGGGGCCTACAAGGCCCGACTGAGCCTGGGACTCAAGTCCGGGCCGGGCAGCGCCAGGGGCATCATTCGCTCAGCTTTCTTCTGCTACCCGAGTCCCCGGCTTCGCGTGAACCTCGCGGAACACGGGCTCCCCCTACTGGAGGCAAGCGGCACACTCCTCCCCGCCCCGCCCCCCCCCAAACAAACCAAAGAAATTATAGCTCCCGGCATGCAGCGCAGCCGTCGCGTGGCCCGCCCGGCCGGGAAAACAACCCTATAGGCTCCTTGCCTGCGCAAAGCCTGACGGGAGCTCCTCCATTCCTAGGCGCTCTTCCGGTTCCTTCCCTCCTTTAGACTACAATTCCCGGCGGGCTGAGCGCTTGGCAGCCGCCCTGTCGGATATCCCGTAGGAAGGCAGAATTGAGTCGGGGGGCTGAAGCAGCTTCCCGGGGGCTCTGCGGGCAGCAGCGGCAGGAGGGGGACTCGGGAGCCATCATGGTAAGGAGGGGCGGGAGTCTCTTTAAAGGAGGCGGAGGGGGTCACTGGAGGAGTGGGAGGGGGAAAGAAACCTGGGGGGGGGTCTTGCTTGGGGTCGTAATAAACCCTAATAATGCCTTTATTTTGGGTGGGGGGAGCGACTGGGGGGGGGCTCAGCGTGGCCATAAGCCCCCCCAGGCCATGCCATATTTCTAGGGGCCACCCAAGCGTTGCTGCCCCAATCCCCCCCCCTTCCCTGCGTCTCCCCCCCCCCCCCAGTTTCCAGCAGCCAAAATAATAAACTTTATTCCTCATTTATCACAAAATCTGTCAACCAGCAGAGACTCTGAGGGTTGGGGTGGAATCCCTGGGGTAAATGAGGCTCAGAAAAGGGGGCCAGGGGCAACCCCCCCCCCCGCTCCTGTCCTGGATCTGTGCAACATCCCTGTAAGGTAGGCTAATGGTTTTTTTTTTTGTAGTTTATTTATATGCCGCCCTTTTCCCTGGGGGGGACTCAGGGCGGCTTACAACTCGAAGGGAGGGGGGAAACAAACATTTAACACATAAGACAGTACATCATTAAAAGCACAACATTCATACTATTCGGGTGGGTTACAGTCTTTAACCCCAGGCCTGACGGGACAGCCAGATCTTAAGGGCTGTGCGGAAGGTCTGGAGGGTGGTGAGGGTACGAATCTCCACGGGGAGATCGTTCCAAAGGGTCGGAGCTGCCACCGAGAAGGCCCTCCTCCGCGTGATTGCCAGTCGACATTGACCAGCAGATGGAACTCGGAGGAGGCCTAATCTATGGGATCTAATTGGTCGAGTGGAGGTGATTGGCAGTAGGCGGTCTCTCAAGTACCCAGATCCACTACCATGAAGGGCTTTGTGGGTGACAAGTAGCACCTTGAAGCGCACTCGGAGATCAACAGGTAGCCAGTGCAGCTCGCGGAGGATAGATGTTATGTGGGTGAAGCGAGGTGCACCCACAATCGCTCGCGCGGCCGCATTCTGGACTAGCTGAAGTCGCCGAATACTCTTCAAGGGCAGCCCCATGTAGAGCAGCCCCATTGCTAGGGATGTCCCCCACCCCCCTCCTGTCATCCTCAGCCGAAATGTAGAAGCAGTGAAATCCAACCTACAGGAAGTCCTCGACTTAGGACCACAATTCGGCCCAAATTTTTGTGGTTAAGCAAGACATTTGTCGGCTTGAGTTTTGCTCCGTTTTACGACCATTCTTGCCCCAGGGGTTAAATGAATCGACGCCGTTTCTAAGTTAGTTTGTTAAGTGAATCCGGCTTCCCCGTGGAGTCTTGCTTGCCAGAAGGTCGCAAAAGGGGAGTCGTGTAACCCCGGGACACTGCGACCATCATAAATACGAGTCAGTGGCCAAGCGTCTGAATCTTGATCGCATGACTGTGGGGATGCTGCAACGGTCGTAAGTGTAAAAATCGTTCATAGGTCACTTTTGTTCCGGGCTGCTGTACCTTTGAACGGTCGCTGAATGAATTGTTGTAAGTCGAGGACTACCTATATTGGGAAAATTGCCTTGATCTTACCAAAAAAAAACAGCATTACCCTTTTTTGAAATTTGGCAAAGAAGCCATTACTGTGCTACTCTCTTGCACACGCGGATGTTTCCTGATTAACCAGGACATAAATCTGCTTGTCTTAATTCCTGGAATCAAAAGAAAACGTGTCTTTTGTGGTGTTGTAAGAGATCACAAACCGTTGGAGCTTTTTGCTGTTTGTGCTGGGCTGGCTTTCTTGGTTAGGGCGGGTCACTTCCCTATCTAAGCTCCACAGATGGAAAACGGAGCTAAGCAAAATAGCAATAGCAATAGCAGTTAGACTTATATACCGCTTCATAGGGCTTTCAGCCCTCTCTAAGCGGTTTACAGAGTCAGCATATCGCCCCCACAGTCCTCATTTCACCCACCTCGGAAGGATGGAAAGCTGAGTCAACCTTGAGCCAGTGAGATTTGAACCGCTGAACTGCACAGTCAGCTGAAGTAGCCTGCAGTGCTGCACCCTAACCACTGCGCCACTTCGGCTCTTAAAAAATGGGGTCAAGCTAGCAAGGTTTTTGCAATCCTCTTGGGGGGTGGGCTGGGGAAATGCCCCCGTTCTCCAGTGTACAATTTATGCAGCAAAAGATGGCAAAAGGAAGCAGGCAGTCTGCTAAATGGGGAGGCCAAAGAGGAAAGAAATGGTTTTTATTGCAGGCGCCTGATGTTAGTGTTAAATTTAGGTTTTACCGACAAAAGGAATAGAGACTAGCATAGATCTGTTTCAAGCTATTCAGCTCTTATCAGCTAGTCTTACACTTTAGATCAGCAACTTAAAGACGCGTGGACTTTAACTCTCAGAATTCCTCAGCTTTGCTTGCCTAGGAACTCTGGGAGTTGAAGTCCACAAGTCTTAAAGTTGCCAAGGTTGGAGACCCCTGCTTTATATAGAGTAGAATAGAATAGAATAGGGAATGGAAATAGAATTAGAATAGGAATAGGAACAGAATACAATAGAATAGGGAATGGAAATAGAATAGGAATAGGAACAGAATACAATAGAATAGGGAATGGAAATAAAATTAGAATAGGAATCGAGTAGAATAGAATAGAATAGAATAGGGAATGGAAATAGAATTAGAATAGGAATAGGAACAGAATACAATAGAATAGGGAATGGAAATAGAATTAGAATAGGAATAGGAACAGAATACAATAGAATAGGGAATGGAAATAAAATTAGAATAGGAATCGAGTAGAATAGAATAGGGAATGGAAATAGAATTAGAATAGGAATAGGAATAGAATAGGGAATGGAAATAGAATAGGAATAGGAACAGAATACAATAGAATAGGGAATGGAAATAAAATTAGAATAGGAATCGAGTAGAATAGAATAGAATAGGGAATGGAAATAGAATTAGAATAGGAACAGAATAGAATAGGGAATGGAATGGAAATAGAATTAGAATAGAATGAATAGAATATAATAAAATTCTTTATTGGCCAAGTGTGATTGGACCCACAAGGAATTTGTCTTTGGTGCCGATGCTCTCAATGTACATAAAGAAAAATAAAACACATTCATCAAGAATCATAAGACACAACAAGAACTTAGTGATAGTCAAGGTTACCAATAAGCTATCAAATCATGCTAGGAAACAAATAAAAACAATATAAATCGAAAGATACAAGCATGAGAGCTAAAGATGAGAGCTAAACAGCTTGAAATAGATCTATACTACCCTCCCTCTATTTCTTTTGTCAGTTAAAAACATACATTTTAACACAAACAATGGTTTTGTCGCGAAAGCCCCTGGATTGAGGCTGAAAGGGTGAATGCTGAAGCCGTATGCTCCTCCGTCCCATAATTGCGTAGACCAGATTGTCCTAATACAGTGTTTCTCAACCTTGGCAACTTGAAGATGTCCGGACTTCAACTCCCAGAATTCCCCAGCAGTGGTTAGGACAGTGTTTCTCAACCTTGGCCACTTGAAGATGTCCGGACTTCAACTCCCAGAATTCCCCAGCCAGCATTCGCTGGGAGTTGAAGTCCGGACATCTTCAAGTGGCCAAGGTTGAGAAACACTGTCCTAATAGGCTGCTCCCACCAGAGAGGAAAAAGACCCCAAATGGGAGCTAGAGGATCCCTGCACCTTCAAGAGTTCTGTGCTGCGAGTGGGAGCCTCTCACTGCTGGGCAGCTGAACGATGTTTGGATTCCGGGCATGTTTGTTGATCCTCTTTTACAGATCCGCTTTATCCTGATTCAGAACCGGGCCGGCAAAACCCGCCTGGCCAAGTGGTACATGCAGTTTGACGATGACGAGAAGCAAAAGCTGATTGAGGAGGTGCACGCGGTGGTTACCGTCCGAGACGCCAAGCACACGAATTTTGTGGAGGTAGTTCCTTCCTGGCCATATTTATTGATTTAGGTTTTTTTTTTTTTTAATCCTGCCTTTGTTGTTTATCCAAATAACTCAAGGCAATAAATGTACATCATCATCTTTCCTCCTGTTTTCCCTACAACAACAATCCTGTGAGGTAGGTTGGGCTGAGAGAGAGCGTGACTGGCCCACAGCCACCCAGCCGGCTTTCATGCTTAAGATGAAACCAGAACTCAAGGGGGACGTGGTGGCTCAGTGGCTAAAATGCTGAGCTTATCAATCAGAAAGGTCAGCGGTTCGAATCCCTAGCGCTGCATAACGGAGTGAGCTCCTGTAACTTGTCCCAGCTTCTGCCAACCTAGCCGTTTGAAAGCACGTAAAAAATGCGAGTAGAAAAATAGGCACCACTTTTGGTGGGAAGGGAACAGCATTCCATGCGCTTTTGGCATTTAGTCATGCCAGCCACATGACCACGGAGACGTCTTTGGACAGCGCTGGCTCTTCGGCTTTGAAACGGAGTTGAGAAGCGCCCTCTAGAGTCGGGAACGACTAGCACATACGTGCAAGGGGAATTTTTGCCCTTAAAACTCCCCATCTTTCTCTATTGGCCAAAGTCAGCCAGCTGGCATAGCTGGCTGAGGAATTCTGGGAGTTCTACTTCCATAAGTATTAAAGTCGACTCCTGCTTTAGAAGACCTCATCAAACCTTCTCAAGCCAGCAGATACCTGTGGACACCATGTCCTCCACCATGGCAAAATACCAGCCCCGAATTGTGACGTTCTGGGTCAAAATGTGCCTACAATGGAGATTTATTTCGCTGATTTCCCAGCTGTGCTGGGAAATGAAGTAAAAAGAATTATATTTGCAGCTTAGGGACACATTTGTAATCTTCCTGTTAAGATTTCGATATTCTATGTGTTGAATTTTACTCCCGGGCTCCTTTTTCACTGGAATATGAAATTTCATTTCATTTATTGAATTTCTATGCCGCCCGATCCCGAGGGACTCCGGGCGGCTTACAGAAATGAAAAAAATTTAAAAAGAATTTTTAAAAACAATGGGACACAACAAAGTTAAAAAAGGGACACAACAGACACCCAATCGAAAGGGGGATGGACCTCAATCAAGGGGTCAACAGTTCCAGGCCTGCCGGAAAAGCCAGGTTTTAATGGCTTTGCGAAAGGCCATGAGAGTGGGCAGGGCCCGGATCTCTGGGGGCAGCTCATTCCATAGGGACGGAGCGGCAACAGAGAAGGCCCTACTCCGAGGTGTCGCCAGCCGGCATTGTCCCGCTGACGGCACCCGGAGAAGGCCCATCCTGTGCGATCTTATTGGTCTGAGGGAGGTATGTGGCAGGAGACGGTCTCGAAATATGACACACCATCAGTAAAAGCCGACAGACAGGCAGAAGGATATAAGGCTGGTATTTGTGTGTGTGTGTGTTGAGAAGGGGATCGTGGTTTGATGGTGGACCCGCCAGATAAGAAGGCCAGCCTTTCCCCCATCCTTGGCCAGCTAACAAGCGCCGATGTTGGTTTCCTCCCTCCAGTTCCGAAACTTCAAGATCATCTACCGACGTTACGCGGGGCTCTACTTCTGCATCTGCGTGGACGTCAACGATAACAATCTAGCTTACCTCGAGGCCATTCACAACTTTGTGGAGGTGAGTGTGGGCCTGTCCGTCCCCCCACTCTCCCCCCCCCCCCAGCAGCCCCCTCAACGCCTGTCTTGGCTTCAAAGCCGTGTCTGAAATTCTACCCTTCCGGATGGGCGGATAAAAGAATGGTGCAGGCAGTCCTCGAATTACAACAGTTTGCTTAGTGACCAGTGGCACTGAGAATGTGGCTTTTGACTGCTTTTCATACTTACGACCATGGCAGCATTCCCAGCGTCACGTGATCAAAATTCGGATGCTTGAGAGACTGACTCGTATTTATGGTGGTTCTAACATCCCAGGATCTTCTTTTGCGACCTTCTGAAAAAGCAAAGTTAACGGGGAAGCCAGACTCACTTAATAACCGTGTCGCTAAACTGCAGTGATTCACTTAACGACAGTGACCAGAAAGGTCGTAAATGGGGGATAAAACTCACTGAACAGCTACCTCGCTTAGCGACAGAAATGTTGGGGCTCAAGTTGTAAGTCGAGGGCTGTCTGTACCTCTGAAACGACCTGATAGGGCATGGGTTATAGTAATAGTATAGTAATAGTAATAAGGTGGCAGCTTTTCACTCCTTGTTGCTAGAAGAGCTGCGGAGGCCCAGGGGTTCGAATGCAGGATTGCAGGCTAACTCTGCCCACTGCCAGGAGTTCGATTCTGACCTGCTCAAGGTTGACTCAGCCTTCCGTCCTTCCAAGGTCGGTAAACTGAGGACCCAGATTGTTGGGGGCCGGAGGCTGTCTCTGTAAACCACTTAGAGGGCTGGAAAGCCCTGTGAAGCGAGATATAAGTCTAAGGGCTATCTTCCTTCCTTTCTTTCCTTCCTTCCTTTCCTTCCTTCCTTGGTGCACAGTGGTTAGAATGCAGAATTGCAGGCAATCTCTGCCCACAGTCTAGAGTTCGATCCTGACCGGCTCAAGGTTGACTCAGCCTCCCGTCCTTCCGAGGTGCGTCAAATGAAGACCCAGGTTGTTGGGGGGCCAGAGGCTGACTCTGTAAACCGCTTAGAGGGCCGGAAAGCCCTGTGAAGCGGGATATAAGTCTTAAGGGCTACTGCTCCTCTTCTGACGCTGAGACTCTACAGAGCTTTTTCCATTACTTGTGACCCCAACCAGTTTCTCCTCCCCATCTTCTCTTTGGCTTTGATCACCGCAGAAAAGAACTAGTCAACAAAACGGTCTCCCCGTGTTCCTGGTGCCTCTCGCAGGAACAGCACGTGCTCTCCCTGCCCACAGCGTACCTGGCAAGGTGTTCTTGCATCCCACTTCCTCCCCCTTGTCAGGGTTCAAAAGTGGGACCTCTTGCGCAGGGCTGAAGTACCCCCTCCAACTTCCCCTCTTCTCTCTCCTCAGGTTTTGAACGAGTACTTCCACAACGTCTGTGAGCTGGACCTGGTCTTCAACTTCTACAAGGTGGGAGTTCAGGACTTAAGTTGTTTTGAAGGTGTCAGACCTGCCCCAATCTGATCCCTCGGCAAAGAGAAACCCTCGACTCCCATTGGGTTAAAGCAAAGGGTTCTTTTACTAAGGATGTTGGTTGCAGTGAAGTCAAGCCAGCTCTGAAATCTACCATGCTTGGTGGATACAAAAATAAGGTGTAGGCTTGCCCCCCCCCCAAATCCATCCCTCCCCCCCAGTCCTTTTCCAGCTAACCAGAGCTGGCCAAGATGGTTTGAACACTGACTCATATTTATGACGATGGTGTGTCCCAGGGGTCCCCCTTTGCAACCTTTTAACAAGCAGGAAAAGCAGATTCACTTAAGAACCTTGTTACTAACTTAATCCATGCAGTGGTTCACTTAACAACGGTGAAAAGCAAGTTCGGATAACCGGGTAAAACTCAACATCCGTCTCGCTTAGCATGGAATTTGGGGGCTCCCTTTTGGTTATAAGTGGAGGACGACCTGTTTTCCGGAGGGCGGAAAAGCTGAAATTCTTCAGCAAACAGGATGAGAAATAGACCCATTATGTATCAAATTTGCTTATTTGCTGCTCGTTCAAGGCCACTCAGCTGGACAGACACCCGATAAGCTGCTCTCAGGCCGGCGGCCATCCTCGGTGGGGGGGGTCTTCCGCGTGGGACCCTTTGCCCCCTTCCCCATTTCATCATCCCCCTCTGCTCCTTCGCAGGTCTACACGGTGGTGGACGAAATGTTCCTTGCTGGGGAAATCCGGGAAACGAGCCAAACGAAGGTGTTGAAGCAGCTGCTGATGCTGCAGTCGTTGGAATGATTTGGGTGGGTGGGTGTCTCATCCGCTGCCTCTTTTGGGGGGGGGCAGCTCTTCTTCCTCTGACCCGGCCGCTTCCTGCCAGCCCTTCCTCTCTTCCCCTCCAGCGCCCCCAATCACAGATTTGCTCGCTCCGTAACCCAGAGCCGAAGGCTGGCAGGGAGGAAGCGTTTGGGGAAGGGGCTCCGTTGGGGTGTCTCTTCTGTGCCCCCCCCCTGCCTGTGGAAGAGAGAGAGCTGGCAAATTGGGCCTGGCTCGCCTCTTTGGTCAAAAGAGGGGGGGGGGTTTGGAGAGGAGGGAGCTCCTAACCTCCCTGCCACCCACCCACCCACCTATCCTTGTCATTTGATCTCCCACTGCTCTCCACTTTCCCTGTTGCTGGTCTGTTGCCCCCTCCCCTTCTGGCCATCCATGTCAACGTGTTGTTCTGCAGAAGAAGGACCACGTCTCTGTGAGTGTGTGTGTCTGTGTGTTTGTGTGTCTGTGACTACAGGCACCTGTAATAAGTGGATTTGAGTGATTCAACTGCCAGTAAAGTGATGTCTTGAAATAAACCATCCATCCAACACTGAAAAAAAGAGATGTTGCTCATTTGAATCCTGGCCTGTTTCTGGAGGAACAATGCATCCCCCCCCCCCCAGCCCATGTTCACCCCAATGAATCCAACAAATGCAATTAATTACATTTTTGTTTCGGTGTTTTGTATGTGCCAGACCGAGAACTGCTGGACAAAAGAGAGCACCAAGTTGCCAAAATTTATGAACCCTTTCTGTAAAATTTGGCATTCTCCCACTCCTTATATGCCTCTTTCTCCTCGCTTGAACCTAAAGGGGGGGAAATAAACCAGGTTGCCTCGCCCCCGTGTTAATTAGTCCAAGGCCAAAATTTAATTTCTCAACCAAAATTAAAATTTAATAAGGAAATAAAGGACCAAAATGTCAGGCATTTTTAACCTGTCTCGCCTTCAGCTCCCACTATTCTCCCAATAGCATGTTTGAGGACATGTGGACTTCAACTCCCAGAATTCCCCAACCAGCATGAAGCAGGCTGGCTAGGGAATTCTTGTAATGTTCCCGTGGTTCGTCCATGAGGCCAATGTGGAGAAAAGACAGGAGACGACCTTTCTCGGGATGGAGCGACCCAGACTGGGGGTCTGAGAGCCCCTTTTATTGAGATAGGACAAAGGCAGGAGGAGCAATAGCGTGTGGTTAAAAACAGCCTGTAAAAGTACAATTTCTAATCTACTGCTCAGGGAAGTTCTGTCTATATATGGTCAAATCCTGGGCGTCATTGGTAGGGCACATCTCAGGATGTTATGTTATGAACTGTCAGGATGTTATGGAGTTTTAGGAGTTTGTTTTCTCCTGTGTGGTTCAGCGTGGCTCTGCATGCCCTGGTATGAACTGGGCCATGGGTGACCCACACCTACACAAAGAAATATATTACAACAAATTCTGGGAGTTGAAGAACTGAAGAAGCTTCTTGGATGAGAAGTGAAACAACTTCAAGGAAAAATAAAGTCTGTTTGCCTCTTTAGAAAGCACCTTCGGGACACAAGCCTTAAAAGTTGGCAGTGCGGGGAACCCTTGCTCTGAGATACTAGAGGTCTGGCATCTGATGGCATTACCCAGGCCGTTAATGAAATGTTCAGAGACTAAATCGAAACAAGCTTGGAGAGAAAACCACTGCCAAAATCTTAAAACTCGTCTCTTATTATTTCAAATACTAGAGGTCTATTACACAGACCCAGCTGATTCCTTAGCATAAGAGTTCAATAAAAAAATATATATTACCTTGATTTGCCAGCCATTTCCCTGCCATGCAACTTTGTCATGGGGCTTAACAGTCTGGGAAAACAATATTACAAAAGATGAAAATAAGAAACGTATTTTTTTTAAAAAAAGAAAAGGAAATTAGGCGGGTTAAACCCCAGTCAGTTAACCGTGGTTAGGTGGGGGCCACGCAGACCTCTGGATTTCCCCTGGCAAGACACGGATCTTTTCCCAGAGCCAACAAATAGAATTCATTCGAAATTCCTAAATAAAATTAACCACCTCCCTCGATATAGCAGAAGCCTCCGCCTGCCACGTGAGGAGGAGGAACCTGCCATTCTTATGTTGTTCATACTAATAGGTGGTGCAGTGGTTAAATGCAGCACTGCAGACTACTTCAGCTGACTGTTATCTGCAGTTCGGCGGTTCAAATCTCACCGGCTCAGGGTTGACTCAGCCTTCCATCCTTCCGAGGTGGGTAAAATGAGGACCCGGATTGTTGTTGGGGGCAATATGCTGACTCTGTAAACCGCTTAGAGAGGGCTGAAAGCCCTATGAAGCGGTATATAAGTCTAACTGCTATTGCTATAATATAATGTTGGTGCCGCAGACCAGATGGGTGTCTCCCGTCTCTGCATGCCAATCCAGCAAGGGTATTTATTTATTATTAAAATTTATATGCCGCCCAATCCCGAAGGACTCTGGGCGGCTTGCAAAAGAAGAAAAAGAGAAAGAGAAAAACAAAATAAGAGAAAAGACAGTTTAAAAACACAAACCCACCTGCATTCATTCTAACCGGGGCTGGACCTCAACAGTGAGGTCAGCAACCCCCAGGCCTGCCGGAACAGCCAGATTTTTACAGATTTCCTGAAGGCAGAGAACTGTCCCGAGATCGGGCGGACCGGACTTTACGAAACTCTTCCTCCGGAGGCTGTAAAATGCCTGTCTGGGAGGGCAAATGGCCTTCTGTGTTGCCCCTGCTGTCGGACGGAGGTTGGGTGGGCAAATCAAAGGCCTCCTCTGGCTGTCAATCACCTCCGTCCTTCTACCTTGCAACCAGCCACCAGGTTTGGCCAGGTGGAGGATTGGTGACCACCAGGGGGCGCTTTTTAATACTTTGCCTGCTCCACAGGTAGAGCAGTGTTTCTCAACCTTGGCCACTTGAAGATGTCTGGACTTCAACTCCCAGAATTCCCCAGCCAGCGAATGCGGTGCTGGCTGGGGGATTCTGGGAGTTGAAGTCCACAGGACTTAAAGTCGCCAAGGTTGAGAAACACTGTTCTGTTGTATTCATTCATTCCCTAAGGCGGGACTAGAACTCACAGTCTCCTGGCGATTGACTCAAAGTCACCCAGCTGGCTTTCATGCCCCGGGCAGGACTAGAATTCACTTTCTCTTGGTGATTGGCAGCTTTTGCGCCTAAGGCGGGGGCTAGTACTCACGGTCTCCTGCTGCCTGGGGAATTCTGGGAACTGAAGTCCATGCATCTTAAAGCCACTGAGATCGATGGCGATCACCAGGAAGCAGGCCAAATACTCTGCACGGCCAACGAATTGGGGGCAGCCGTGGGCCTTCCTAGGGGAGGCAGCTGGGCAGAAACCAGGGCCGCCTTTCCCTCACCAGCAGGGGGAAACACCCAATTTAAAGAACCAGTCACAGCTGTCCTGCTTATCTTTATAAATATCTTCGGCTGCAGCGTTTTTATTCTCTGTGAAGGAAATGAGCAATTTTAAAATTTAGATGAAAGAGGAAGTGAGAGAGAGATAATACAGATAGAGGACACCAAAATGAGATAAATTATTGATGAACAGATGATAGGCAGAAACAGATGAGAGAGAGATGGAAAATTGGTGATCTAGATCAGGGGTTCTCCAACTATGGCAACTTTTAAGACTTGCGGACTTCAACTCCCAGAATTCCTGGCTGATTCAACTTCAAGTTGCCAAAGTTGGCTGAGGAATTCTGGGAGTTGAAGTCCGCAAGTCTTAAAGTTGGCAAGGTTGGAGAACCCTGATAGAGATGTGTTCTGACCCCCCCTCCCTTCTTCGCTCGTTCAAAGATGACAGGCAGACAGACTTAAAAGGAAATAACTTTATCAGTCCTGGCTCCCGCTGGCTGCGAGCCCAAAATAAACCTAAATAAAGTCTCTGGCGAGAAGATAACAGAATGCAAAAACAAAGATCTCTTACGGCCAAACCAGGTGTACAGAAAGGAAGCAAATCACTTCTCCAAGTGTCTCTTTGAATCAGGGTTACAGAAAGCAAACCTCTTATCCAAGTGACTCTCACAAACAAACCCAACCGATGAACGATGAACCACGAACAAACGATGAACGTTGACTTCTGCAACCAGGGCGTGGCACCATCAGTCCTTTTATCTCCAGAAGACCACACTAATGAGCCCCAGATGCATTCTTATTCCTGCATCCCGACTCAACTCACAGCAAACGTCTGCTGAGTCAAAACAGAGATGATACCTAACACCGAAAGAAAAAGATAAAACGATTGGCAGACAAACATGATTGAGACAGATATAAGTGATAGATCAGAGACAGACAGACGGAGATGCATATACAGGTGACTCTTCTTCAGCCTGGCCTGGGATCTGGTCTGTTTTGTCAACACCTTTTTCAAAGGCTCCCCGCATATCTAAGGAAGATTCCCCCAAGGATGCCCCTAACAAGGAAGGGGCAGGCCGCGCTGCCCCCTTTAATCCTGGTCGCTTGGCAAGGGCCACGTCACAGGTAGCAACGTTTGTTGATCAGCCGGTTTTACCTGAAAAGAGACGCGGCCTTTTTATTGGCAGAGTAACCAGGTGATGTGAGACAACAAGCCAGAATCTCGGGGGCATCCGCTAAGAAATGGGCAAACCGTGTCCTAACCACCCCACCTTCTCCTCCCCAACAATGCTACACACGGAACGGTTCTTTGAAATCGTCCAGCTTTCGAAGCTGTAGCTGGTTCAACCCCCAACCGCCTGGGGGGGGGCACATTTGCTTCACCACCTGCAACGGTTTACACAACTTGTCAAGCCAAAGACAAGCAGGCAGGTGTCCTGGGCTCTTGATCACGAGGATCCGTTTCGTTTACGCCTGCACCATTGCAGGCACTCCCCTGGTGGGCTTGCCCAGACTTTGCAAACCCCCAAACTGGCCGAAAAATTTTGTGCATTTTTTTTGCGCTCCACACGCATACGCATTTGCACTTAAAACAGTCTGCGCATGGGCACAGCATTAAAAAGGGGGTGGGGGGGATTGCATTTTTTTTTCCAAACGAAGATTGTTCTGCGCGTGTGCAGAGCAGAAAATCGAGATAGCACCGCCGAGGATAAAACCTCGGTGTCCGCCGGATTTACTACCTATTCGGCCGAACCGTACCGTACCGGTAGAAACCTACCTCTGATCCCAAGGCAGGACAAGAAGCTAAAGATGGAAACGAATCAAGGAGAGAAAAGCCACCTGGAATAGCAATAGCCATAGGAGTTAGACTTATATACCGCTTCATAGGGCTTTCAGCCCTCTCTAAGCAATTTACAGAGTCAGCATATCGCCCCCAACAACAATCCGGGTCCTCATTTCACCCACCTCGGAAGGATGGAAGGCTGAGTCAACCCTGAGCCGGTGAGATTAGAACCGCCGAACTGCAGATAACAGTCAGCTGAAGTGGCCTTCAGTACTGCACCCTAACCACTGCGCCAGAGGAATTTCTTGACAGGGGGGGGGGGGACAATCAACCACTGGACGTTTTTTTAAGGAGAGATTTTGGAAGTTGTGGGGTTTCCAAAAAAGAGATTGGGCAAAGGTTTGTCTGAAAGGGCATAGGGTCTCCTGCTTGAGCAGGGGGTTGGACTAGAAGACCTCTGAGGTCCCTTCCAACTCTGTGATTTTGTCAGCCTAGAACAGTAGCAATAGCAATAGCAATAGCAATAGCAGTAGACTTATATACCGCTTCCTAGGGCTTTCAGCCCTCTCTAAGCGGTTTACAGAGTCAGCATATCGCCCCCAACAATCCGGGTCCTCATTTCACCCACCTCGGAAGGATGGAAGGCTGAGTCAACCTTGAGCCGGTGAGATTTGAACCGCTGAACTGCTGATCTAGCAGTAGCCTGCAGTGCTGCATTTAACCACTGCGCCACCTTGGCTATGCTGGCTGGGGGATTCTGGGAGTTGAAGTCCACAGGACTTCCAAGTTGTCAAGGTTGAGAAACACTGGCCTAGAATGAAGGAGAAATTTCCCAAACAGAATAATTAACTAGGGGAACAGAAGTTGGTCTCCAGAAGTTGCAGTTGCTCCATCACTGGAGGTTTTCAAGAAGAGACTGGACATCCACTGGTTCGGAAGGGTGCCCTGCTTTGAGCAGGGGGCTGGACTAGAAGACCTCCAGGGTCCCTTCCAGCCAGACAATCCTCTGCTCTGCTTTGCGGGCCACGATTTCTGCAGGCTGGTGATGCAAGCGGGGAGGACTCTTGCCGGCCCTGAGTGAGCAGCTCTCCCACTTCCTCCGCCGGCTGATGCAACCACAGCCAAAAACAACATCAGCGGTTTTGTTTTATCGGTGGCTAGGGGAAAAAATTTGTATTTGTATTTTTGTATTTTGTATTTATTGCACATTTATAGGCCGCCCTTTTCCCTGAGGGGACTCAGGGCGGCTTACAATCAAAGGGGAAAGGGAGTGTAAGACAAATACAAAAAGAGGTGTGAACAAAGGTAAATTAAACAGTAAAACACAACATAACACAACACAACTTTGGAAATGAAAAATGATATACTTATGCCTTAACTGAAAAAAGTAAATGATGATATAATTATGCTGTGAAATAATCTAATAATGACACAACGAAGTATTAATATAAGGTCTGGGGATATAATGTATAAGGTTAAGAACTTATTATAATGATATTTCGCTGCTGATAAAGCAACTCTAATGGGGGAACAAATGAAAACTGGTATATATAGGCAGCGATGCCTTGTTGAACAATGAAGGAATAAGATCTCTGTTTGAAGGTATGAAATGCAAGGTTAACAATAAATATAAGTATACTTTCTGGGGGAAAGTAATGCTAATGTTAACTGAATATATATTGTGGAATGAAAATGAGGCCTTTAGTTATATTAGATGAAATATCTGAGACGGTAAATATTATTTGAAGATGCAGAGGTTAAAACAACTGTAACCAAACGACATATTTTTATGTCGGATGCATAAAATGCATGGGATGATGGTTTTTTCTTTTCTTTTTTGTCTTTTTTGTCTTTCCCCTCCCCCCTTTTTTTTCTTTTTCAAACCCTAGCTTATTGTGGTGTTTATTAAATATACAACAGAGAGATACGGGATGTATAAACGTAGTAGCAATAGCAATAGCAATAGCAGTAGACTTATATACCGCTTCATAGGCCTTTCAGGCCTCTCTAAGCGGTTTACAGAGTCGGCATATTGCCCCCAACAACAATCTGGGTCCTCATTTGACCCACCTCGGAAGGATGGAAGGCTGAGTCAACCCTGAGCCTAGTGGGATTTGAACAGCCGAACTGCAGAACTGCAGTCAGCTGAAGTAGCCTGCAGTGCTGCATTTAACCACTGCGCCACCTCGGCTCTCAGCCACAACCTCCCTGCTAACGGGCATGGCTAAGAATCAGTGTCCACGGGAGAAGGGAAGGCGGCGGGAATTGATCCCAAACAACGTGCAGATGTTTCATGACCCAACTAGGGAACATCATCCATGCTGGGGAGTGTGGGGTTTGCCCTCGGTTGATATGCAAGGGGCTTGCCCCCAAAAAGCCACCTTTTTAGGCACGAAGGAACCCACAGTATTTCCCCCTCTCCCTTGCAAACTTCACTTCCTTCTAGCCTTGACAATGTTACCTAGTAGGGTGATGAAATGTCTAGAAGACAGCTGACAGAGCACTCAGGATCACATGGGACTTCCTTTCCTCCTCCTCCTGCTTTCCGCAAACCCCACTCCCTTCTGGCACTGATGATGTTCCCTAGTTGGGTCATGAAACGTCTGCAAGAAAACCACCAACCAGCATCAAAGACCTCAGAGCCCTCTTCTCCCTCCTCTTCTTCCTTTCCTTCATCATTCTCCTCCTCCCTTCCTCTTCCCCCACAACCCCCTCTCTTCTAGCACTGATGGTGTTACCTAGTTGGGTTATGAAACGTCTGCAAGAAAACCACCAAGCTCCAGTCCTCTTCTTCCTCCTCCTCTTCCTCCCCTTCATCATTCTCCTCCTCCCCTCCTCTTCCCCACAACCCCCCTCTCTTCTAGCACTGATGGTGTTACCTGGTTGGGTCATGAAACGTCTGCAAGAAAACCACCAAGCTCAGAGAGCATCAAGGACCCCTCAGTCTTCTTCTTCCTCCTCCTCCTCTTCCTCTCCATCATTCTCCTCCCCCCTCCTCTTCCCACAAACCCCACTCCTTTCTGGCACTGATGATGTTCCCTAGTTGGGTCCTGAAACGTCTGCAAGAAAACCACCCAGCTCAGAGAGCCCCCAGGGACCCCTCAGTTCAACCCTGAGCTACAAATATTCCCTTCTATTCATCCGTAAGTATTCGTTTGGAATATTTCTGTTCCTTCCCCCTTTTCCCCCCCAATTTTCCTCTCCTTCCTTTAGAATTTTGTGTCTTTTTTTCCTTTGCTTTTAGTTCATTAAAAATATATTTAAAAACAACAACAACTTGAATTGAATTTTATTATTTGTATGCCACCCTTCTCCGGGAGGGACTCAGGGCGGCGAACAACTCCAAAGGGGGAAAAGGGGAACATAGAACAGAATACAAGTAATTAAAATAGCCAAGAATCACACAAGCACACAGGTCGAGAGGGGAGGGGAACTCATCGATCCCAGGCCTGCCGGCAAAGCCAGGTTTTGACGGCTTTTTCGGAAGGCCTGGAGGGAGGTGAGGGTCCGAATCCCTGCGGGGAGTTCGTTGCAAAGGGCCGGAGCTGCCACAGAGAAGGCCCTCCCCCGGGTAGTAGCCAGGTGGCATTGGCTGGTAGACGGAACCCGGAGGAGGCCAACCCTGTGTGATCTAATGCAGTGTTTCTCAACCTTGGCCACTTGAAGATGTCCGGACTTCAACTCCCAGAATTCCCCAGCCAGCGAATGCTGGCTGGGGGATTCTGGGAGTTGAAGTCCGGACATCTTCAAGTGGCCAAGGTTGAGAAACACTGTCCTAACCACTGCTGGGGAATTCTGGGAGTTGAAGTCCGGACATCTTCAAGTTGCCAAGGTTGAGAAACACTGATCTAATGGGTAACTTGGGCAACGAAGAGACAGAAGAGCAAGTTGGAGGAATCCGCATCTCCCCCAAACTTCCCCCCCAGTCAGCCAGAGGTGCCGTTAGTCGCCGCATGGCTTATCCGTCACGAGTGGACGCCGTTGTAACCCCGAACAATTCGTTCTGCCACAAAACCGGTGGGCCATTAACCGATAACCGCAGGGCCAGCTGTCCGGAGCGTTCGGAGGCTGGTACACCGCTTGACCAACCGGCCGGGCATTCTGCAAACCTTACCCAGAGCCGGTCCCTCCCTGGAACGAACCGACCTGTCCCCATGTGGAGGGAAGGGGAGGGGCACCTGCATGCCAGGCACAGGTAGCAAATACCTTTTCTGCAGGCGAGGGAGGGAGCCGGTGGGGATGATGCAAGGAGGACGTGGCACAGCCTGTTCTCTGCCAGGCGCTGATGACCTTTAGCGATGCCCTCAGGTGATTGAAAGGTGACCAGGTGAGGTCCGACTGAAGAAGGAAGAGAAAGGCTCTTCTTTGTCCTCTGGGTTGGCTTTGGGGGGGGGGGTCAGAAGAACAGAGGGACATTTTCTCTTCTGGGGGGCCCCGGCTATCTCTTCTGGGGCTGCAAAGGGCACTCCAGGGCAGAGAACGGCGTTTCCTAGCGGTGCCCTGCCTACCATATACACACAGTTTTTAAAAGAGGAATATCCCCAGCAGTTATCGCTCTCATGGGTTTTAATTTTGTTTATTGCTTTTGGTTGTGTGGCTGTAAAAGATCAAAAGGGCATTGGGGTTGGTTGAGAGGAGGAGAAGGAGGGGTGGGGAGGGGAGGAGTGGAAAAGAGGTGAAGGAGGGCAGGAGGGGAAGGGAGGTGAAGGGGAGAGGAGAGGAGGAAGGGGAGGAGGAGGAGGAGGAGAGGAGGGAAGCAGGAGAGGGGAGGAGGAGGGGAGGAAGAAAGGAGGAGGAGGAGAAGAAGGAATAGCAATAGCAATAGCAGTTAGACTTATATACCGCTTCATAGGGCTTTCAGCCCTCTCTAAGCGGTTTACAGAGTCAGCATATCGCCCCCGACAATCCGATAGATAGATAGACAGAAAGACAGACAGACAGAGATAGATAGACATGAGCCAAGGTGGCGCAGTGGTTAAATGCAGCACTGCAGGCTACTGCTAGATCAGCAGTTCAGCGGTTCAAATCTCACCGGCTCAGGGTTGACTCAGCCTTCCATCCTTCCGAGGTGGGTAAAATGAGGACCCGGATTGTTGGGGGCAATATGCTGACTCTCTGTAAACCGCTTAGAGAGGGCTGAAAGCCCTATGAAGCGGTATATAAGTCTAACTGCTATTGCTATTGCTAGATAGATAGATAGATAGATAGATAGATAGATAGATAGATAGATAGATAGATTGCAATAGCAATAGCAGTTAGACTTATATCCCGCTTCATAGGGCTTTCAGCCCTCTCTAAGCGGTTTACAGAGTCAGCATATCGCCCCCAACAATCCGATAGATAGATAGACAGAAAGACAGACAGAGATAGATAGATAGATAGATAGATAGATAGATAGATAGATAGATAGATAGATTGCAATAGCAATAGCAGTTAGACTTATATACCGCTTCATAGGGCTTTCAGCCCTCTCTAAGCGGTTTACAGAGTCAGCATATCGCCCCCAACAACAATCCGGGTCCTCATTTTACCCACCTCGGAAGGATGGAAGGCTGAGTCAACCCTGAGCCGGTGAGATTTGAACAGCCGAACTGCAGAAGTGCAGTCAGCTGAAGTAGCCTGCAGTGCTGCATTTAACCACTGCGCCACCTTGGAAGAATTGGTAGTAGTACTGCTACCACCACCACCACTACTATGGGCCCACTTTGTGCATGCTCAGGGGTCACACTTCCACCCGCTGCAGACCTGACCCCCCCCTTCCCCATGGAGCTGGATCGAGAACTCTCCCACATCCTGCGTTTTATCCGATGATCCATCCAGCATTGCACATTATTGCCGTCGGTGGCTGATGGGTGTTGTTTTTGTTTAAATCTCAGGTTTACACCTTGCCGTAAGCAGCCCAGGCTGTTCCAGAACTCTGCGTCCTTTCAACACCTAAGTCCAGGCAAGCCCAAGCTCCATTCCTTGCCTTGATCTCCCCTGCCCTGGGGGGGCAGGGGGGGGCAAGCTGCCTATGCCGTCCTTGCAAAAACGGGCGGGCGTCGGGGCAAAGCTGCACCCCTTGTCCTGGCACGGACAGGCGGGTCCCGATTCGCCTGGGATCAAAAGACCGGGATGAAATGTTAATTTCCGCCTCCTCTTTTTCCCCCCACCCAAAAAAAACACAAAGGCTCTCAAGAGAAGCCGGAGGGCCAGTTTTGGAGGGGGGGGGATTGGCAGGCTGTCCACATTCCTCCAGTGATGAAAAATCACAAAGGATTCCTGCCACGGCTTGCTTGCCGAGGGAGGAAAAAATTGTGTCCCCCCACCAAGCGAAGGCTAAGCCAGCAATTAACTGACTTTGCGTAACTGTGGTCAGAGTGCAGGTGAGGAGACACACGGAGAGCCCGGGGGGAATTCTGGGCCTTTTCCCACCTGGAGAAGAGGAGAAGATCTCCCAGAAAGATTATACCCCGTTTCGCTTCCTCTCCTCCTTTGGCCTCCACAGTTTTCCCATCAACTGGGAAACGGCTTCTACAGGTGGTCCTCGAGTTACGGCTGCAAGGGAGGGCAGAAATGAACTTATTAAGGTTGCAGGAACTGGACATGGCTAGTCTGGCCAACAGAAGGTCTGGCGGGGTGAGGGGGGGGGGGACATGATAGCAGCCTTCCTATATTTGAGGGGCTGCCACGAAGAAGAGGGGGTCAAGCTATTCTCCAAAGCACCTGAGGGCAGGATACGAAGCAATGGGTGGAAACTAACCAAGGAGAGAAGCAATCTGGAACTAAGGAGGAATTTCCTGACAATGAGAACAATTAATCAGTGGAACTCCTTGCCTCCAGAAGTTGTGGAGGCTCCAACACTAGAGGGTTTTAAGAAAAGTTTGGACAACCATTTTTCTGAAACGGTATAGGGTTTCCTGCCTGAGCAGGGGGTTGGACTAGAAGACCTCCAAGGTCCCTTTCAACTCTGTTATTCTGCTCTTCCTTCCTTCCTTCCTTCCTTAACACTGGAGGTTTTCAAGAAGAGACTGGACAGCCATCTGTCTGAAATGGTATAGGGTCTCCAGCTTGAATAGGGGGTTGGACTAGAAGACCTCCAAGGTCTCTTTCAACTCTGTTCTTCTGTTACTGTTATTCTGTTCTCCCTTCCTTCCTTCCTTCCTTCCCTCCCTCCCTCCCTATCTCCCTCCCTCCCTCCTTCCTTCCTTCCTTCCTTCCTTAACACTGGTGCTTTTCAAGAAGAGACTGTGCAGCCATCTGTCTGAAATGGTATAGGGTCTCCAGCTTGAATAGGGGGTTGGACTAGAAGACCTCCAAGGTTCCTTCCAACTCTGTTGTTCTGTTATTGTTATTCTGCCCTTCCTTCCTTCCTTCCTTCCTTCCTTCCTTCCTTCCTTCCTTCCTTCCTTCTTTCCTATCTTCCTTCCCTCCTCCCTCCTTCCTTCCTTCCTTCCTTCCTTCCTTCCTTAACATTGGTGCTTTTCAAGAAGAGACTGGACAGCCATCTGTCTGAAATGGTATAGGGTCTCCAGCTTGAATAGGGGGTTGGACTAGAAGATCTCCAAGGTTCCTTCCAACTCTGTTGTTCTGTTATTGTTATTCTGCTCTTCCTTCCTTCCTTCCTTCCTTCCTTCCTTCCTTCCTTCCTTCCTTCCTTCCTTCCTTCTTTCCTATCTTCCTTCCCTCCCTCCTTCCTTCCTTCTCCACCCCTGGAGGTTTTCAAGAAGAGAAGGGCAACCATTTGTCTTGGATGGCATCAGGTAGGGATGTCCAACGTTGGCAACTTTGAAGTCTGCCAGTCCCAGAAGTGCCCAGCCAGACATGTTAAACCTGCTGAAGTCCGGACGTCTTAAAGCTGCCAAGGCTGGCCATCCCAGGCACAGGTTCACCTGCCTGAGAAGAGGGGTGGACTAGAGGACCTCGGAGGTCCCTCCCGACTCTGTTCCTCTGGTTGGAAGCCAGACCAGCCAGCGCCCAACCTGGGGTGGCAAATTCCAAAGTTCGATCCGAGGGCCTCTTGACCACTTGGCCCAACTGCCGGCCTCAATGAACTTCTCTTGATGGGCTACGGTGTGGAAGGGACCCAGCGGGAGACCAAACCTTTCAGCCAAAAGAGTCTTGGGATCCAGATCGGAAAATGAAGAATTCTCCCCCGTCAGTTTTATTTCTGCATCGCTGAGTTTGGGAGGGACGTGGCTGCCGACTCATCTTTCCTGGTAAGGAGCCATAAAGTTCAAAGGCTCCGTGACCCCGCAGAGGAACGCAGAGGTCAGCTTGCCAAAGGGCTCGCTGTCTGGAGTCTGCCTCTTTTAAAGCAACCGACTTAAATAGGTGGACACAGGTAGCCCCCTGCAAGATGGGGGGGGGGGAGACTGGAATTTCCATGGCTAAGCAAGTCAGTTGCAAAGTGAGTCGCGTCTGATTTTATCGCCCTTTTTTTGCCGCGGTCGCTAACCGAATCACCACAGTCGTTAAGTGAATCACGTGGTCGTTAAAAAATCCAACTTCCTCCCATTGACTTTGCTTGTTGGAGGCCAGCTGGGAGGGTTGCAAAATTTACTTTCTGCTGATTCTGGGACGTTGCAACTTTTGTGAATATAAGCTGGTTCCAAGAGCCTGAATTTTTTATTAAGTGACCATGGGATTGTCGTAATGGTCGTAAGTGTGAGGACCAGGCCTAAGCCCCCTTTTCCCCCGTGCCGTTGTAACTTCGAGCAGTCGCTAAACGGAAGGTTGTAAGTCAAGGACCAGAGTCATAGGGATGGAAGGGACGTTGGAGGTCTTCTAGTCCAACCCCCTGCCCCAACCGGTACAATTCAGGTAGTCCTCTACTTACAACGGTTCATTTAGTGGCCATTCAAAGTTAGGATGGCACTGAAAAAAAGAGGATCATTTTTCGCACTTACAACGGTCGCAACATCTCCCCCCATCACATGATCAAAATTCAGGCCCTTGGCAACTGACCCATATTTCTGATGGTTGAAGTGTCCACGTGGTTCCCACTTTTGAGACCTTCTGGCAAGCCAAATCAATGGGGAAGCCAGATTCACTTAACAACCGGGTTACTAACTTAACAACTGCAGGGATTCACTTAACAACCGTGGGAAGAGATGTTGTAAAATGGGGCAACACGTCTCACATAGCAACAGACATTCTGGGCTCAGTTGTGATTGTAATTCAAGGACTACCTTTTTTCCCCTTAATCTTGGCCACTTTATGATGGGTGGACTTCAACTCCCAGGATTCCCCAGCCGGCAGAGCAGAATTCTGGGCATTGAAGTCCATACATCTCAAAGCGGTCAAGTTTGGGAAAACACCGTTCTGAATAAATTTACTTTCTGGCCAATGACCCCAAACAGCTCTAACCTCAGTGAATTTTCCCCAACTTTCTACAGAAGTTGAAATCAACACAGCACCAACTTTGCAAACTGCGATGTGAAGTTTAGAAACGTCTGCTACAAAACTTTGTGCCATCTGATCAAAGCCAGGCAGATCCTTCAGCCATCCCATCCCTCCAGAGCCACCGATCTTCATAAAAAGGATCTATTCTATGGAGGGACGAAGGAATGGAAAGGAGTGGAGGGTGGAAGAGAGAGAAAGAGAAGGAGAGATAGTAGGAGAGGAAGAAGAAATGTGGAGGAGAGGTAGGGGAAGAAGAAACAGGTAAGGAGAGGTGGGTGGAAGGGAGAGATAGAGAAGGTAGGAAGGAGAAGAAAGAGGGTAGGAGGAGGGGAGAGGTAAGGGAAGGAAGAAGGGGAAGGAGAAGAGGAAGGAAGGAAGTAGGGAAGGAAGGGAGGGAGAAAAGAAAAGAAAGAGAAAATAAGGTGAAATGTGGAGGAGAGGTAGGGGAAGAAGAAAGAGAGAAGGAGAGGAGGGAGGAAGAGAGAAAAAGAGAAGGAGAGAGGGTAGGAAGGAGAAGACAGAGAGTAGGAGTAGGGGAGAAGTAAGGGAAGGAAGAAGGGGAAGGAGAGGAGGAAGGAAGGAAGTAGAGAAGGAAGGGAGGGAGAAAAGAAAGAGAAAATAAGGTGAAATGTGGAGGAGAGGTAGGGGAAGAAGAAAGAGAGAAGGAGAGGAGGGAGGAAGAGAGAAAAAGAGAAGGAGAGAGGGTAGGGAAGGAGAAGACAGAGGGTAGGAGTAGGGGAGAAGTAAGGGAAGGAAGAAGGGGATGGAGAGGAGGAAGGAAGGAAGTAGAGAAGGAAGGGAGGGAGAAAAGAAAGAGAAAATAAGGTGGTGTCATAGCAGGTGTGAAGGATGGCAAACGAAACACTCCAAACTATACCTTACAACCTTTTAAATTGAATAATAATAATAATAATATAAGAATGGCAAAGAAAAAGAATAACTATGTGAATGTATACCTATAACTGTACGTAAGAGAATAAATGACAGTAAAAATATAAAGCACAATATAGGTAAATAATATTTAAAGAATTGTACATAAAAATGGATAACGAATAAGGAGATTATGAACGCAAGACAGAAACGTATAGAAGGGAAAACACTAACTGCAAAGAAACCGATTCGGAACTGCGGTATGATATACGATGGGACTTCTTGTTCCTATGTTGTTTTTAAGTCACGTGTTTGTTTCTGTTGATGTGCTTACGTGTTTAAAATAAAAATTAATACACACACACACACACACACACAAAAGGATCTATTCTCACCCACTCCCATCCTTGCTGACACATCCTTCCTGCCCCCCTCCAGGGACTAAGTCTTAACTCTCCAGGCATCTGCCTTGATGGGGAAAGGTCTCCATGGCAACAGGTACCCAAACTCCTGGTTCACCTCTCTCTGTGCTTCCCCCCCCCCGCCCCAGGAGAGCATCTCAGCAGCTTGGATTCGAAATGGCCCAGTCAAATCTGCAATGTCTCTTCTCGTTCTCGGTGGGTCTTCTGAAGGAAAGTGGATCCCATACCAGGAGCCGCTTTCTGCTGGGAAGAAGCTGTGATGGATGGTTGGGCAGGCAGAATTCTGGGGATTGAAGTCCACAAGTCTTAAAGTGGCCGAGACTGGAGACCCCCTAGCACATCTGTTTACTTCTAGCAAAGGCAGGCGAGCTGTTTTTGGAGGACGCCGATGGCTCTTCTGAACTGGGAGGAAATTGGTGAGAAGAACGCCAGTGCAGAAAGCCAGAGGCTTGGGACAAAGAGGGGAAAAAGAGGATTAACACAACGGCCATGGCATATTTTTCTGTCCACTTACCCAAAGGGACACCCAAACAGGATCCGGAGGTCTAGAATTACCCATTACATAAAGGAGTCCTTTACATAACCCAGCACGTGGTTTTGATACAGACACAAAACAATTGTAAAAACAGAGGAGAAAATTCTCCCTTTGTTGTTCTGTTGGCTTTCACGAGAACCAGTTAGGAAATCTAGCAGGTTTTGTGGAGTGCAGCTAAGTCCTCAACTTACAACAGTGCCGGAGTCCTTCGGGATTGGGCGGCATACAAATTCATTAAATCTTCGGTTCTATATATATTTATTTCGTTTTCATTTTCATTTTATACAATCACTTATATACTGTGCAATTAAGAAAACAATAAACACAACTCATCTTATATTCCACCATAGAAAACCAACATAACACTTCAACCCTCCATACACCCTTTCTTCTCCCCCTCCAACTTTCATTTCTCCCCTCCAACATTCCCCTCTTCTACTTCCCTTCCCCCCTCAGACATTCCTTTCTCCCCTTCCCTCCATCTCACCCTCCTTACATTCCCCTCTCACTCCCTCTCTACTCCTCCCTCTTCTTCCCCTCTACTCCTCGCTTCGGTGTATTTCTACCATTCATTAATCTATTCGATTTGTATTTTATACTAAAATTGAAAGAAAAGAAAAAAAAGGGGGGAAATAAAAGGAAAAGCAAAAGAAAAAAGAAAAAGGAGCAACAGTATACAAGTGCGTTCTTATTGTTTTGGAAATTGAAAAATTGGAAAATTCATTAAATCTTGAATCTTAATGACTGAAGTTACAGCACTGAAAAAAGTGGCTTTTTAAAATAAGTTTTTTTTAAATTTTCCTACAAAAAACACATCCGTTGTGTGAAGAGTGTGGATGTACAGAGTTACATTTTAGTACAAATAAAACCATACCCTTCATATTCAACACAATGAACAGCCTTATAGTTTCTCTAACTTCCAACCCGCATTTTAACTTACCTCACTGTTGTTTTAAGGGAAAGTACGGCGACACGGACGGGCTGCCCCCGCGGAAGGAGGTGGTCGGCTCCTTCCTTGACCTGATCAGGTGAGGAGAGAGAGAGAGAGAGAGAGAGGGAGGGAGGGAGGGAGGGAGGGAGAGAGAGAGAGAGAGAGAGAGAGAGAGAGAGAGAGAGAGAGAGAGAGAGAGAGAGAGAGAGAGAGAGGAGGCCAGCGAGGCTGAACCTCAGCGTAAAAGGTTTCTCCCAGGGTGGGCAGGTGGGTGACCGGCTTCCCCTTTTTGATCAGGGGGTCTGCAACCTTGGGGACTTCAACTCCCAGCATTTTAACTTACCCCACTGTTGTTTTAAGGGAATATATTTAAAGAAAAAAGTGGCTTACCATCGTTTTTCAGACTTTGCAGCATCCCCGTAGTCACGGCATCCAAATTCACACGCTCGACAACTGACTCGCATTCATGACGGCCGCAAGGGACCTTCCGACGAGGGAAGTCAGTGGGGAAGCGGCGGATTCACTTAACAACGGTGTGACGAACTTAACTCCAGCAGTGATTCACTTAACAACGGTGGCAAGAAAAGTTGTAAAATTCACAACAGTTGTCTTGTTTAGCAACGGAAACTTTGGGGTCTATTGTGGTTGTAAGTCGAGGATTGCCTATATGTAAATATTTCCTAATTTGGTTTAATCCCCCCTCCCCCCAGCCCAGACAGAGAGCGTTATGGTAATGTCTGAATTGCAGTAGAGGAAGGAGATCCAGAGAGTTTTTATTGGCGGATTTGAGTTAAACGGTTACAGGGTTTAATGATCTACAACTTGATCACGATTGGTCCAAATTTTATTATGTTCTTTTATTGTAATATATATTTAGGTTGCAGACTGTTTTTGACAAGACGTTTCTGACTGTGTAAATAATGGGTGATAACTTTCCATTTTTCTGAACTTGTTCACACTGTGTAATCTTTTATCACCCGCAGAGTGTAAAATACGGTTTCTTCTAATATACTAATTTTCTACTTAGACTACAGTCTATAGTTAATGTGCGGTTAAGGACAGGCGGATAAGTAATTCCAATATTTTTTGGTTTTAAATCCCTAATTCTCTTGGTATTCTAACAGTTTAATAGCCATTTATTGCCACAGAGCTCTCAAATCTACCAGATTTTACCCCCCCCCCCATTTTATTGAAAATTTAAAACATTACAAATACCTTTAAAAATAGTTTTGTATAAATTACAGCCCTTTTTGACAGCGCTAACGTAACCATTTGTTATTCAAATACGCTTTTATACATTCCTAATGATTCCTATATCTATGCATCTATCTTTCTAAGCTGTACATTTCATGTTCCTACTATTTATCCATCGATAACCAGTTTTCCCAAACTGTGGAATATTCTGAGCCTTCCTTGTCCCCTAACTCCAAAGTGAGTTTATCCATTTCTGCACAATCCAGGATCTTTTGGATTCTCAAGCCGGCATGGTGTCTTATCAGATTTTAGATGCTCTGGGAATATCACTGCTAAACCTGAGAATTTGGAGGTGACAAACTAAATCTAAACTATCGTTTCCCAACCTTGGCAACATTAAGATGGTGCCAGGCTAAAAGTCTCTGCAGTCCCATCTCTGCAGGCATCAGGGAAACTAAGGCAGAAGTCCACCAATAAGAAGGGACTCTACCTGTTGGAGAGCCGAGGTGGCGCAGTGGTTAGGGTGCAGTACTGCAGGCCACTTCAGCTGACTGTTATCTGCAGTTCAGCGGTTCTAATCTCACCGGCTCAGGGTTGACTCAGCCTTCCATCCTTCCAAGGTGGGTAAAATGAGGACCCGGATTGTTGTTGGGGGCGATATGCCGACTCTGTAAACCGCTTAGAGAGGGCTGAAAGTCCTATGAAGCGGTATATAAGTCTAACTGCTACTTCTGCAGACCACAGCTGGAGTGTCCCTGAAATACAACCTCTGGCCAGGATGCCCTTCACTGAGTCAACAGCTGTGGAGGACCGGAGCCTCCAGGTGGTGTCCTCCAGAGGTTGGCATCCTGGCAGGGAATGAAGGGTTTTGTAGTCTACCTCTCTCTGGAGGACTGGAGGTTGGTGCCCTGGCAGGGCATGAGGGATGTTGCAGGCTACACCTCTGGCAAAAACGCCCCTTCACTGAGCTGTCTCCTTTCAGGGTATTTGGGCCAGGAAGGAAGGCATGGGGAACACTGGCAGGGGAGGAGGGATGTTGTAGTCCACGCCTATGGAGGACCAGCGTCCCCACCTGGCAGGGGATGAGGGATGATGTAGTCTTCCTCTCTGGAAGACTGGAGTCCCCAGTTGGTGCCCTCCAAATGGCGGTGTCCTGGCAGGGGATGAAGGGTTTTGTAGTCTACCTCTCTCTGGAGGACTGGAGGTTGGTGCCCTGGCAGGGCATGAGGGATGTTGCAGTCTACACCTCTGGCAAAAACGCCCCTTCACTGAGCTATATCTCCTTTCAGGGTATTTGGGCCAGGAAGGAAGGCATGGGGAACACTGGCAGGGGAGGAGGGACGTTGTAGTCCACACCTATGGAGGACCAGCGTCCCCAGCTGTCACATGTCGATGCCCTGGCAGGGGATGAGGGATGATATAGTCTTCCTCTCTGGAAGACTGGAGTCCCCAGTTGGTGCCCTCCAAATAGCAATAGCAATAGCAGTTAGACTTATATACCGCTTCATAGGGCTTTCAGCCCTCTCTAAGCGGTTTACAGAGTCAGCATAATGGCGGTGTCCTGGCAGGGGATGAGGGAGGTTGTAGTCTACACACCCTCTGGGAGACTAGAGGTTGGGGCCCTCCAGAATGCCGGTGTTCTCAAGCCCGACGCCCATCCCTGCTTAGGGCTGGGCTCCCTCTGGATGGGGTTGATGGGACCTGTTGCTGAGCGCACCTGGGACCCAGGTGAGGCTCCACAACCCCCCCCCCTCCCCATGCCTCCCCCCCCTCCGGAGCCGCACCCGGGAGCCGCACACGCTGCAGGGCTGACGCAACCGCCCCTCCCGCCAAGCCCCTCCCCGCCCCGCCCCTCCTTCCAGCCCCCAGCGGAGCGGACTCTCGCCGCAGCCAATCCAGAGACCCCCCCTCTCCCGCCACCCCCCTCCCAAGGCTATAAAAGGCAGGCGGGCGCGCGCGGCAGCCGCAGAAGGCGGCGGTGCCTGGACGGGACGGGCGTTGCAGCAACAGCAGCAGCCGGGAGCCGGAGCCACGTGCGCCCAGAGCCTCCGAGGACCATGACGGCCAGCAAGGGCGCTTCCAACGGGGACATCGGGCCGGAGGCGAGGGGGACGACGGTGGCGATGGCCGGGCGGTCCAGCCGGCTCTCCCGCCTGCGGGGCTTCCTGCGGTCCAACCTGCTGGTGCTGCTGACGGTGTCGGGCGTGGTGGCCGGCGTGGCGCTGGGGCTGGCGGTGCGGCGTCCGGGCGGGCTGAGCGAGGCCGAGGTGCAGCTCTACTCCTTCCCGGGGGAGCTGCTGCTGCGGCTGCTGAAGATGATCATCCTGCCGCTGGTGGTCTGCAGCCTGGTAGCCGGCGCCGCCAGCCTCGACCCGGCCGTGCTGGGCAAGCTGGGCGGCTGGGCCATGCTCTTCTTCCTCCTGACCACCCTGATGGCTTCCTCCCTGGGCGTCGGGCTGGCCTTCGCCATCCAGCCTGGCGCCGGCGCCGCCGATGCCAGCCTGGCCAAGTACGGCGACACGGGCGGGCTGCCCCCGCGGAAGGAGGTGGTCGACTCCTTCCTCGACCTGATCAGGTGAGAGAGAGAGAGAGGGCGGAGGCCAGCGAGGCTGAACCTCGGCGTAAAAGGTTTCTCCCAGGGCGGGCGGGTGGGTGACCGGCCTCCCCTTTTAGATCAGGGGGCAACCTTGGGAACTTGAAGCCTGGGGGGACTTCAACTCCCAGAATTCCCCCAGCCAGCTTTATTGGGCAGGTGAGAGGCGGATGCCAGCGAGGCTGAACCTTGGTGTAAAAGGCTTCTTCCAAGGCAGGGGATGGATGCCGGGCTTCCCCTTTTAGATCAGGGGGTCTTGAAGCCTGGGGGGACTTCAACTCCCAGAATTCCCCCAGCCAGCTTTATTGGTCAGGTGAGAGGCGGATGCCAGCGAGGCTGAACCTTGGCGTAAAAGGCTTCTTCCAAGGCAGGGGATGGATGCCGGGCTTCCCCTTTTAGATCAGGGGGTCTTGAAGCCTGGGGGGACTTCAACTCCCAGGATTCCCCCAGCCAGCTTTATTGGTCAGGTGAGAGGCGGATGCCAGCAAGGCTAAACCTTGGCGTAAAAGGCTTCTTCCAAGGCAGGGGATGGATGCCGGGCTTCCCCTTTTAGATCAGGGGTCTGGTGGACTTCAACTCCCATAATTGGGAATTCTGGGAGTTGAAGTCCGCCAGGCTTAAAGTTCCCAAGGTTGCAGACCCCTTTTTCCAGATCCCCTAGCAACCCTCACTCACCTTCAGGGGTTGTTTTCCAAAAGGCATCTGGACTTTTTTTTCCCTGATTTGGGGAGGAAAACATTCCGCTTCTCATCCAAGAAGCATCTTCAGTTCATTGAAAGAAGCAACATGTTTCCCCCCCCCCCCCAAAAGAAACTACAGTTACCTTTTGGAAAAGAACCTACTGACTTATGACCTGGATGATTGACAGTCCCCATGGACGGCCATCTTCAAGGCTCCCCAGATGTTTGGGGGGGGATTTGCTTCCTGCAAACATCTGGCAGGGGAGGAAAGATTGCTCCCCAACTAGAAGATGGGGGGGGCATGGATGTCTGGTGGCCTGGATTGTGGCCACGTTCTCCTGTGTGCGATGCTCGCTTTGGGGAACGAAACCCCCACCCCCCCTCCATGTGGCTGGGTATATGAATGAATGTGTGTGTGTGTGTGTGTGTGTGTGTGTGTGTGTGTGTGAATGAGCCTTTTGTGTCTCAGCCAGTACAAATAAAACACGTCCCATGCTTTGCATTTGGGGCTGAGCTGGGCTAGTGAGCCCTGCGAACATAAGGTAAGGACCGAAAAGGCCACGTTGTTGGAATGAGCCACGCAACGGGGCAGCGGCGGTGGGACTTCCCCCTGGTGTATCCGTATCCGGGCTGAATGATTATCAGTCCTCTTTTCTCAAGAAAATTGTAACACACAACCTCATGTCATCTGGGACGATTGCATCATCAAACTCGAGCAAAAGATTGAACCCAGTTCAACTAACCACAAAGGGCAGAGAGAGACGGTCAGCCCACTCAAGATAGTGCTGGCCGGGGGGTGGGTGGGTTCCCCAGAGAGCCGGTGTTTGGTCCCTCCCTTCCCCTCCCTTTTCCAGCCTTCTCTCCCCCCCCCCCACCCCCATCCTCACCAGCTCCACCCCTCCATGCCATTGAAAAGCTGGCATTTTCCAAGGATGCAAAATTAGAAAGAGACCAACTATCCTAGTTTCCTGGGGCATCCTGGTTTCTCCTTAAAAGGGCATTGATTGTAGTCTGTCTCCCCACCCCCCCTTTACAGACATGGTACAGAATGTTCTCGAGGTCCCACCCCCAACAGGATTTTCCGTAACTGACATGGCTTCTGACGAAATATTTGGGGTGGGAGGCAGAGTGGAGAGACGTAGGAGGGAAGCAGATGGCTTTTGGGATCCTGGTTTGCAACCTCAGGTCCACCCTGTCCTCCCCCCCCACCCCCCAAGAACCATCTGTTGCTTTGAAAGATCCTTGGGGGAGTGGGTGGGCAGGCACGGAGGCGGGGGTCTCTTCTAACCAACTGTGGCTTATAAACCAGCTTGTCTTGGTTCCCTCTTGCCAATGCATGGTTAAAACCTCCTTTAAGCTAATTTCCAACATCCGTTGCGATTGGGCAACCCTCCTTGTGTGTGTCATTACCTAAAGGAAAATTTAAAAAAACCACTTTTTTTACAAAATTTGCACTAATTGCCGCCAAGTTTGGGAAGCCCTGTTGTAACAGCTGCTCGGGTAGCTCCCCATCAAACTCGGTGGAAAGTCGCGGTTACAAAAGGCTTGTAACAACGGATAGACTGACTTGAGTTCCGGTTTATTTCAAAGTTAGCGCCACAGGTTTCATTTATTATATTTATATTTAGGTTGGGCATCCCCCCCCACCCCCAGGCTCAGCCCCCTATGGGTGCCCTAAGGGGAGGGGGCTACTAAATCTCTTGATAAATGTTTCACCTTTTGAAATGTGGTCCTTTTTGTAATTCTGTCTGCTGCTTAATTGTAAAAGAGGATGCTTTTTAAGCGGGGTGTTTATTAATTGTCTCGGAGAGGGAGGGACGGTTAAGAACTATAAAATAATAAAATGATATGAGGCGTGTATTAGAATATTTCATATATTTTTTTCCCCCAGGGTAATCTTCATGGTATGGGAAGATTCTGGGTACCGGAATCGAGTTTTCTGCAATTTTTTTAAGACAGTGTTTCTCGAAGTTGGCGGCTTGAAGATGGGGGAGAATTCCAAGTCCCAGAATTCCCCAGCCAGCTTTGCTGGCTGGGGAATTCTGGGACTTGAAATTCGCCCCCATCTTCAAGCCGCCAACTTCGAGAAACACTGCTCCATCTAAGCATCTTTCTGGATTTCTCCTGGTGTTGTTAACAGAGGTAGCCACACTTGGCTGTCCCTGGAGGCAGAAAAAAAAACCCCTGATGTGGGTGATGACTTATACATCTTCCAGCGAAATTTTAAACTCTGGTGCTGGGTTTGAGAGATGCCAGGACTTGCAGCTTGGCACTTGATGTATCCCGGGCTTCAAGCGTCTTGGAAAAAAAATTGCTCTAAAAGCTCAATTAGCAACCAACGAAAAGCACTCCGATTTTCCCCCAGAAACCACAGTTTGCAAGCCGCCGTTCACTTGAGTCATCTACCCCGTCTCCCTGGAACACCTTTGGCCTCAGGGATAGGTAGATACAAATTCCCTAGCCAGCTGAGAATTCTGGGATTCGGAATAATGGCTTGGAAAGAGCCTGTACAGTTTCCTCCCCAGAACTTCTGAGGAATGGAAGTGAAGGCAGAGGGTTAGACAGGCGTCTTAGTTTGCAAAATGCCAGCAAGGCTAAACCTTGGAGAAAAAGGCTTCCTTTTTAGAGCATCGTTTAGAATCGGCAAACCTATGGCGTGCGTGCCAGAGATGGCACATAGACCCCCCTCTCTGGGCACACGCGTCGCCACCAGCTGCTTTTCTAGATTTTGGCACGCACATGCTGGTCTTTGCAAGCACCGGAGTGCTGGAAAACAGCCCCAAAACCGGCCAAAACCCTGGCCATTTTAGGATGGTTTTTTGGGACAAAAACAGCCTGAAAAACTACCCCAAAACGGGCATGGATGCACCAGTTAGCTGGTCGTTGCTCCGGGATAGACACATGAATGTAGAGGCGTTCCGATTTGGGCACTGCGTGTAGAAAAGGTTAATCACTGATTTAGAGCATTCAGTTATTGCTTCTTTACCTTGATAATCTGCACCCTTCAAAGTCAAGATTATTTGTACAAATGCACCAGGTAGCTTTTGTAATTCAGGGTTTTATTCTGACTCAATAATACCTTAAATAAAAGTGCTCGTACTGTGTTGTATGGGCAGGGATATATCCTTAAGAATTTGCTCTCCTTTTTTTTTTACTCAACTCTGGTCATTGCAAATATTTCCTTTCCTTTTTTTAAAAAAGTCCAGGAGGAGTCATTATACAGACTCCCACCTACCCAGTTTCCTTCCCCTTTAAGACAGCTCACGGCCACGAGGCCCTTCGGCTTCACCTGCTTACGACAAAAGCTCAGAATTTCCTAGTTTAGCTTTATGGAAAATGTGATTTATATATATCTGTCCTGTTGACGTCAGCTTTTTTAAAAAGCCTCGAGAGGCAGGGAAGATTTAGCTAAAGTGGCGATCGATGCCCTGAATGAAATCCTTCACCTGCAACCCATTTTTCTCCCCCTCTTTCTGACCGTTTTTTTTTTTTTTGCAAAATGGGCGTTGCAAGGGGATGGATTTTTCCGCCAAATCTGATGCAACATTTCCCTGTTGTTGAGTGTCTTTGCCAATGGGGAAGTCGGCTGGTCTTTGTTTTTTCTCTCTCTCTAGTCTTAAGATCTCTTTCCTCCTCTTCCCGATACCTGCCTTAAAAAAAAGGTCTCATTTATGAGGGGGGTTATTTCAAGAACCGAAAAGCAAATAGTTTCAGCTTTGCAGACATATTTTTTTTTTCCAGTAAACAGAAAAAGGCGCCGAGTTGTATTCAGTGCATTGAATAAGCTCGGGAAAGCTAGTGAATTGGGGGAAGCATTTATTGGGGGGCGGGGGACACACACGAAAACTTCAGGAAAGGAAGAAAGACAGGCTGAATTGCTTGTTTTTTTGAAAAAAAAATCTGATTTTTGCAAGTTCTGGAGAGAAGTTTGTTCAAGGGAGACGTTATGTTTTTTTTCTTGGGTTCCAATATACATATATTTTTACGGTGCTGGATTTGAGCACAATGAAAAGCTCCTGGAGGGGTGGGGGGGTTGCAAAGACCCTTGCCCTCCCCCCTTTTTATGGGATGGTCTCTCTTCAAACCACTTGCAGTGTTTTCTAGTTTGCAAAGTTATGTGAGTTGTCGGTCTTTCCGGCAAAAGGAAGCTGCAGAGACCTTGAAGTTAAAATTAAGAATTAAGTTGCAGGGGGGGGGGGGGAAGCAAGAAATTGGATGAGCCTGGAGGGGATGCCCCCCACCCGGACGGAAGGCTCATGTGTGGCAAGGTTTATTCTGCAGCAAATCTTGCTTGGGAGGGGGTGGAGTGGAGGGGGGGGCTTAACAGAACCCCAAACAGCTCCACAAAACATATAGTCCTCAACTTATGACCACAACGGAGCCCAAAGGTTCAGTCACTAAGCGAGGCGGTTAAATTGCTTGTCAGAAGGTTGCAAAGGGGGAATCACGTGACAACCCCCGCCCAGGACACTGCAACCGTCATAAATGTGAGTCGGCGGGCCAAGCAGCCAAATTTTGATCACATGACCACGCGGAGGATGCAACGGTCATGTCACTCTTCCCCCCCCCCCCCCCCCCCCCCGGAAAACAACTCACTGGAATGACTCTTGGCCTTGGATTGCAAGTTGCCAACATCCAACTTAACCCTGTTTGTAAAACGGGAGGGCAACAGGTTTAATAATAAATAGACTTTAAATCCTTGCAGACAAGGATAAGCTGCTATTTACACACACATTGCACATCCGGGAGGAGCCGAACATAAAAATGAATGGGCAGCAATTCAAGCCGAGAATGAGCCCTCTCGTGATGACTTTACTACCTGTAGTCTGGGCATTGTGCAGGCTTGGGGAGGAGGCGGAAACGTCTCCGGTGGCTGGAGGGTCACCAGATCCAAGAGGAACTGGCCAGCTTTGCGCTCCGCATTCAACCGTCCCGCGGAAGCCAGCTTGCAGCTGGCTGGGTTGAACGAAGGGGGTCCTTAGTGCTCTCTGAGCTTGCTGGTTTTCTCGCGGACGTTTCGTGGCCCAACTAGAGAACATCATCAATGCCAGAAGGGGAGAGTTGAGTTTTGCAGCGTGGAGAAAGAGGACGGCAACATCTGTTGGGGTCCTTGGTGCTCTCTGAATTCAGTTGCTTCGTTGCAGACGTTTCATTACCCAAGGAAGTAACATCATCCGTGCTAGATGGTGCAAAGCTCACTCCTATGTAGCACTGACAATGTTAACTAGTTGGATAATAAAAATCTCTGCAAGAAAGCATTTGAGAAAGCACCAATGACCTCCGCAGTTCAACACAAGAGATACCAATATTCTCCTTTGTTGGTATTCATAACTTTGGGTGACGGGTATCTCTGCGCACCGAGTGCCAGGGGCAGGAGGGAGCGAGCAGAGGCATGGGAGATGCGTTGGGGGCTTCCCAGGTGTGAACCCACGTGGCGGACAAGAATGGACCTTGATCTGGTCCAGCAATGATGTTATTAGACTGCACTTTCAATGTCTTGAGGATTAGTTGTGGGTCCTGTATTCCCACAGAGTTGGATTCTAGGGAGGCTGGGGGTTAAGAGAAGCCGTCAGCAGGTGAGAGGAGGTAAGAAGGGGGGAAAGGGGGTGTGTGGAGATTTGCGTGTCTCTGGAAGTTGTGGAAACCTCCCCAAGAAGAGATCGGACATCCATTTGTCCAGAATGGTCTAGTAGGATCTCCCACTTGAGCAGAAGGTTGGAATAGAACAGGGGTCTCCAACCTTGGCGGCTTTAAGGCTGGTGGACTTCAACTCCCAGAATTCCTCAGCCAACCTTGGCGACTTTAAGGCTTGTGGACTTCAACTCCCAGAATTCCTCAGCCAGCAAAGCTGGCTGAGGAATTCTGGGAGTTGAAGTCCACAAGTCTTAAAGTCGCCAAGGTTGGAGACCCTTGAACTAGAAGACCTCCAAAGTCCCTTCCAACCGTATGCTTCTGTGTTTTATTGCAGTGTCTCCAAATTTGGCGCCATTTCCAACTCCCAGAATTCCATGGCTGGCTGGGGAATTCTGGGAGTTGAAGTCCACGAGTCTCCCAGGTGCCAAATTGGCAGAGAGCCCTATTCGTTCAGACGTTCTCCAGAACTTCCTTTGGTGCCTCCTGGTGCCAAGAGCACAAACGTGTTCCTTTTGGAAAGAGAGCCACCAGCTTTGGGCAATGAGGGTTTGATCTTAGCTTGTCCTCCGGTGGTGCCATGTCCAGAACTGGACGAAGGAGAGGAGGCAGAAGGGTGTGTGTGTGATGGGGACAGGGCAGGAGTCCAAGGCTCGATCTTGGCCAGCGACGTTTAACTCCGCGATACCCGATCTCTGCGGGGTTTATTCTTGGTGGAGCTATGCTCCCGCGACTGAAAGGCCAGCGAGCACGTTGGTTTCTGCGTTGACACAGTTGCCAGAAATGGACAAGGGGACGACAGGTGTGGAGGCATGAAAAGTACAGTTTTAGGTTGCAATGCCAACCTTGGAGGGGGCTCAGCTGTTAGCTATGGCGGCTGAAAGGGAGGGAGAGAGTTGGCCACTTAAACATCGGAACAGAGGAAGGGGAGGTGGCATGGACACCCTACTTTCTGGACTCCCGAGAGGAGAAAATCTGTGCAGCTCAGGGTTGAGTCGTGGGGTCCTTGGTGCTCTCTGAGCCGGGCGATGGGCTTGTAGTGGTTTCATTTGTTAAACCAGGTTACGTGATCAGGGAGAGTTCTGGATTTCTTGGGCTAGATGTGAGTTAGCAATAGCAATAGCAGTTAGACTTATATACCGCTTCATAGGGCTTTCAGCCCTCTCTAAGCGGTTTATAGAGTCAGCATATCACCCCCAACAACAATCCGGGTCCTCATTTTACCCACCTCGGAAGGATGGAAGGCTGAGTCAACCTTGAGCCGGTGAGATTTGAACAGCCGAACTGCAGAACTGCAGTCAGCTGAAGTGGCCTCCAGTGCTGCACCCTAACCACTCGCACCACCTCGGCTCTTGAGTTCTTTGTGGCTTAGATCCAGCTGGGGAGAATCCCGGTCGCCTCTACCCAACGGTGGCAGTTGGGAGCAGTATGGACTTCAACTCCCAGAATTCCCCAGTCATAAGTGAAGGTCTACGTGTGTGTGTGTGTGTGTGTGTGTGTGTGCTATCCATATCTCAAACTCAGCAGCATATAAATTAAATAATCAAGAATTCCAGCGTTCTCATAGAAGCTCACTTAATCTCCTCTTCTCTTATCCAGGAACATCTTCCCTTCCAACTTGGTGACCGCTACATTCCGATCGGTGAGTTCTTTCTTTCTTTCTTTCTTTCTTTCTTTCTTCCTTCCTTTCTTCCTTTCTTCCTTCCTTTCTTTCTTTCTCTCTTTTCTTTCTTTCTCTCTTTTTCTTTCTTTCTTTCTCTTTCTTTCTCTCTTTTTTCTTTCTTTCTCCTACCTTCTTTCTTTCTCTCTTTTTCTTTCTTTCTTTCTTTCTCTCTCTTTCTTTCTCTTTTTTCTTTCTTTCTCCTTCCTTCCTTCCTTTCTTTCTTTCTCTTTCTTTCTTTCTCTCTTTTTTCTTTCTTCTTCCTTCCTTCTTTCTTTCTTTCTTTCTCTCTTGTTCTTTCTTTCTCTTTCTTTCTTTCTCTCTTTTTTCTTTCTTTCTCCTTCCTTCCTTCCTTCTTTCTTTCTCTCTTTTTCTTTCTTTTTCTTTCTTTCTTTCTCTCTTTTTTCTTTCTTTCTTTCTCTCTTTTTCTTTCTTTCTTTCTTTCTTTCTTTCTTTTTTCTCTTTCTTTCTTTCTTTCTTTCTTTCTTTCCCTCTCCCCTCCCTATCAAGTGGAGGAACTGAATCTAGGGTTTCATTTAGATATTACTAAGGTTTTATGTTGCGATGTTGTAAACTGCCCTGGGTGGCTTAGGTGAGACACGTAATCAGTAAGCAAATAAATTGAAAACAAATAAATGAACTGGACCCCAAAGGGTTGTGTGAAAGAGGGAAAGGGACTCTGGGGCCGAGTGTGGGGCTTGAAGGCCTTTGGCAACAGCTGTTTTGATGTTCTGGGATGGGATCGAGACAAAAAGATAATCCTGTTATTTGAGCCGCTCCCATTCGGAGGCTCTTTGGAAAAGTACTAAAATTGGGGGCTGTCGCCACATCTTATGACAGGCTGCCTCTGTGACCCCGGGTGACTTATGGAAGAAGAGAGTTCGGTGGAAGTCTCATCAGAGGTTTTCCAAAGCCTCTTTTCCAAAAAGAATGGGAGGATGCGGGGGGGGGGGGGGAAACTCCCTTTGTCCATCAAGAAGATCCGGGACAGTTACTGTATTTTTCGGAGTATAACATGCAGCAAGGTTTTGAAGAGAATTTTTTAAAAAAATGTTTTTGCACTCTGCAAAACTTCCCAAAAATGGCCTGTTTTTCGCAAAAACAAGCCCATTTTTTCCCACCCAAAAAAGGGTATGAATAGCCCTTAGGAGGCTTGTAGAGTGCTCCTAAGGGGTGCCCCCCCCAAAACGAGTGAAAAACGGCCCGTTTTTCACGAAAACATGCCCGTTTTTTGTCAAAAGGCATGGATAGCCTTTAGGAAGCTTATAGTGCTCCTGGGGGGTTGGGGGCAGGCAAAAATGGGCCATTTTTCACTCCTTTCTGCCCTGCCCAACCCCTGTGCACTCTGGAATATTTTTTTGGGGGGGGGAGGGCTTATTTTTCTGCACATGCGCTCAAAAACTCAATTGGGCTTATTATCCGGAGGTCTTATTTTAGGGGAGAAAGGGTATTACAATAAAAAAAAGGGTCACAATCAAAAATAAAAGAGTTAAAAATTAAATTTAAATCCAAAATGTATCCAGAGATGCAGGATGAGGGTTTCCCTACCTCGCTGTTTGAAGGAAGATCTATCTTAAGTATCTTTATCTCTCTGATTTATGTGTTGCTCATCCTGTCTGGAATGCAAGACTGGGAAAAGTGTTTCTGCTTTGACGGAGAAAGGGTGGGGGAGATGTTGTGTTCCCCCCACCCCCACCCCCTCATAAACTCTTGCTCAAGACCCCCGTCTTGCTCAGCCATTTCAAAATCTGGCATCTCATCCTCTTCGTTTCGGGAACGCGGGTCATCGAGTCAGTTTGGCTTAATTTTTAATAGCCGTGTTAATTTAAAAAGGCCAATTTCTGGACCCAGGATGGACTCTTTTGCTGAGTTAAACAATTTTGTCCTGGCATTAACTTCTCATTCTCCACGCCCCTGACTTCTCAGTGGTGCAATCGCCTGCTTTTTCCAAAGATAAATATATACCAGTTTGATTTTGCTTTTTGTTAAAAGGCGGAAAGGAAAAAATATATATATCATTTTTTTCCCTTCCTTCCATCCCGGAAGCCGATGCAAAGTGGCAAAGACTTAGTCTTCCTTGGCACGGATTAGGGGCAAAGCTTTTGTCTGCCAGTTTGTGCAAACTCTGAGCCTGAATCAACAAAGTCAACTTTGAAAGGAGTGGTTTCTTTATATCCAGATATTACATGGGGTGGGCCTCCCGCCCTGGGCATACTGGGTCTTGTGAGGGCATGTGGTTGGCACGAGAGCCACCAGGAAAGATCTGAACGGGGTGTGTCTCTCCCATCCCCAAATCCTGTTTCCTGGAGAAAGCGCAGCAAAAACAAGACAATCTCTTTGTGTTTTCCTTCTTAGTACTCAACGGTTCAAATAGAGGAGAAGAACACGAGTCTCGGCAGCATGGCAGCCCTTGAGAATGGAAACAACTCTCTGAACAAGACAGTCTCGATGGTAAAAAATAAAATAAAAGCAAGAATGTTGTGTAGTGTAAGGCCCCCAATTTAGGGCCGATTTAGAGCTGGGCCACGGGAGTGGGGTTCAGCTTGACTTGTATCATTCACATCAACTTGCTTGGGCCGCGGGTTGGACTAGATGACCTACAAGGTCCCTTCTGTTAAAATAAGTCGAGCGGTGCGCGCACACGGCCGGCTCAGGAATCCTGGGAGTTGAAGTTCGCGAGTCCCAAAGGGGGCCGTCGTTCCCCAGCTCTGGTTCTCGGGCTGCGCTGACGGTTTTCTCTCTCTCCTGCAACCAGAAGACGGTGGGCGAGGAGGTGGAAGGCATGAACATCCTCGGCCTGGTGGTCTTTGCCATCGTCTTCGGGGTCGCCCTGAGGAAGCTCGGGCCCGAAGGGGAGATCCTGATCAAGTTCTTCAACTCCTTCAACGAAGCCACCATGATCTTGGTTTCTTGGATTATGTGGTAAGGATGCTGCTCGTAAGGACCCTCTTCCGGGCCGCAAAAATTGTGCGTCAAATTTAGGATTTGGCACCCTTGACTGCGCAAATCCGGTGCTGATGTTGTGGCCTGTCAACCATCCAGCAGCCGAATCAGAGGCAGTGTGGGGGTCAGGGTCAGCATCACGGCGGCCCAAGAGCTCCGAGGGGGAAGAGGGAATGGAGCTGGCAGAAAGAGAGAGAAGGGGCAGATTATGGGCTGTCCGTCAGCCCTCAGACGGAGAGTCAACAGCCCCCAGGTCTGGAGGTGGCTGATGAGGAAGAGGAGGAGCAGCTGGGCCCTGTGCCTGACAGAAGGCAGAGGAGAGGAGAGCAGTGGAAATCTATGGGCCGGTCCTTAGGACGGAAGAGCTAGCGCTGCTATGGAAGCCCCACCCTAGCTCTGGGGATAAAAGGCAGTGGGTGGAGATGAGTGTAGCTTTGGCACACAACTATTCATCTCCTGCCCAGACGAACTTCTTAGCCTGCGGTGAGAGAGAAATTTTGTGCCGGCGCTCCTAATAAAGGAATCTCTGATTTCCATGAAGAGGGGGAGTTGGGTCAGAACATTGGTTTTTTTCTTAGGAAAAGTTGGTTTTTGAGGCTGGAAGTGTTTGCATCTCTACGGCGTCTTGCCATGCATTCTTTGACGCAGGAGAGGGGTCAAATCCTGACCCCCCTTTGAGTTCTGCAATGGAGCTGCCAGAAGGACTAGAAACTTGACGTGGGGGTTGTTTGTTTGACCGAGTGTCTATAACAGTGTTTCTCAACCTTGGCCACTTGAAGATGTCCGGACTTTAACTCCCAGAATTCCCCAGCCAGCATTCGCTGGCTGGGGAATTCTGGGAGTTGAAGTCCGGACATCTTCAAGTGGCCAAGGTTGAGAAACACTGGTCTATAACCTTGCGAAGCCTCCTTGGATTAAGAATTAGCTCCTAATCCCAGTCCATCCAGAGGCTGAATTCGCTCCTTTCCTCACTGTTGACTGAATAATTACTTAGCCTGCAATTAAAGTGGGCTGACTCCGTCTCTTCATTCGGCCTTTCCCAATCCCCGGAGTTTTTTTTAGCAAGGTTGGGAAATCTTGCCGAAAACTGTAACCATGGTTTGCAGCGCCTATATTCCCACGATGCACTAAGCACAAACAAGCCATTTTACGGCCCAGCATTTTGTGAGGCAATCAATCAAGCCAGCAAATGTTGCAGGTGAAGTCTGGCTATATCCTAGCGTGGTATAAGTAGTCCCCGACTTACAACGGTTCATTTGGTGACCAAAGTTTACAACAGCATTGGAAAAAAGCAATTTATAACCGTTTTCCACATTTAACAACGGTTGCGGCATCCCTGCCTGGTCACGTCATCAAAATTCAGATGTTTGGTGACTGGTTCACATTGATGACAGTCGTAGCATCCGGGATCTTTTGAAATCAGGGTTAAAACTCAGTTAAATTTAAATTTATCTCATGGTCAAACCCAAAACTACAAAAACATTAAAGCCTCCAGAAGTTGTGAATGCTCCAACACTGGAAGTCTTTTAAGAAGATGTTGGATATCCTTTGTCTGAAGTGGTGTAGGGTTTCCTGGCTAAGCAAGGGGTTGGACTAGAAGACCTCCAAGGTCCCTTCCAACTCTGCTATTGTATTGTATCTTTCTATCTATCCATCCACCCACCTATCATCTATCTATCCATCCATCTATCTACACTACAGTATCCATCTATCTATAGATCTATCTATCACCTATCTATCTGATCTATCCATGTCTGTCTGTCTGTCTGTCTGTCTGTCTGTCTGTCTGTCTGTCTATCTATCTATCTATCTATCTATCTATCTATCATCTCCATTATCTATCTTGTTCAACACCTCAGGGCAGAAAAAGAAACAATGGGTGGAAACTAATCAAGGAGAGAAGCAACTTAGAACTGAGGAGGAATTTCCTGACAGTTAGAACAATTAATCAGTGGAACAGAAGTTGTGGATGCTCCAACACTGGAAGTCTTTTAAGAAGATGTTGGATATCCATTTGTCTGAAGTGGTGTAGGGTTTCCTGGCTAAGCAGGGGGTTGGACTAGAAGACCTCCAAGGTCCCTTCCAACTCCGCTATTCTATTCTAAACATTTATTTATTTATTATTATTATTTTGTTATTAAACACACATTAAAGCATTGGACACACAGTATAATGGCCCTGGCAATGTCTTTGCCATACGATACTAGAATATAAAGTTAAATGTTATAACTATTATAAATATAATAATTATATTATAATTATTAAAAATTATAAATATTGTAATATTATTTACAATTGGTCTCTTCAGTATTTACAAATATAAGGATGTCTTATTTCCATCTGTGTTGCTGTGTTGTTTCTTGTGTTATACATTTTCACTCTTATGATTTCATACATAATTCTAATCTCCATTCTATAAAACTTAAGTCATTGCTTGTCTTTCCTCTTTTTGTTCCAACCATCGATAAAATTTATCCCAGATCTTCTAATATTCTGATTCGTCTTTGTTCTTCGATTCCCACGTCAATTTATCCATTTCAGCACCAATCAGAATTTTCCTAACTACTTCCTCTTCTTGTGGAATTTCCCTGTTTTTTTCCAGTTTGGGGCAAAGACCATTCTTTGTATTATTAAGTAGATTACCTCCTTGTTTTTTAAAAAAAAACATTAAACATTCAAAATGAACCAAGAATTGGGTGATTTTTGTTAATTAAAAAATCAACAAAAATTGGGTTTTCTGCCTCTGGGCAGAATTGCAAGGTGGGTTTCAGTCACGGACCCCCAACCTTTTGGGTACCAGAGATCAGTTCCGTGTAGAAAGATTTATCCGTGGACTGGAGGGGCCCTTTCGCGTGCTGCTGGCATCCCGTGGATGGGGCTTCGCTTGTTGGCACAACCAGGTTCCTGGCATGCCATGGACTGGTGCCAGTCCACGAACCGGGGGTTGGGGACCCCTGGGTTAAAGTTCTGCTAACGCCCCCCAGCTTCCCTCCAGCACCGGATGCTTCCCTGGGACTGGATCTCCAGCTGGGTTGATGGCCTCTTCTCCTTCCCAGGTTTGCCCCCGTGGGTATCATGTCTCTGGTGGCCGGGAAGATTATGGAGATGGAGGACGTGGTGCTTCTCTTCACCAGCCTGGGCAAATACATCTGCTGCTGCCTGGTGGGCCACGCCATCCACGGACTGCTGATTCTCCCAGTGATCTACCTCGTCTTAACCCGCCGGAACCCCTACCGCTTCCTGTGGGGCATCTTCACCCCCTTGGCCACCGCCTTCGGGACTTCCTCCAGGTATCCAGAGACCGCCAGAGGGGCAGGAGGTGGGCGGGATGGGTGGAGAACCATCCACGAACATGGGTTTACCGACAAAAGGGCGAACGACAAAACCGCGCCCGACTAAACCGCGGTGACAAAACCGCGTGTTCTAAAGCGCTCCGACGAATGAGTGCTGAATCACGCCGACAACAGCGCGGTGACAGAAGCGCGCTGTAAAACTAAACCTAAACCTAACCCTAAACCTAACCCTTACCTTAAGTGAAATCGGCTTTCTGTTGACGTGCTGTTGTCGGCGTGTTGATGACGTCGCGGTTTTAGCGACGCGGTTTAGTCAGGCGCGGTTTTGTTGTACACCTTTTTGTCGGGTCACGACGAACATGTCTGTTTGGGATTTAGATTTAGAAGGTTTAGATTTAGAAGGTTTATTTATATGCCGCCCTTTTCCCTGGGGGGACTCAGGGTGGCTCACAATCCAAAAGGAAAGGGGGGAAAACAGACTTTTTACATATAAGACAATACATAATTAAAAACACAACATTCATACCATTCGGGCGGGTTACAATCTTAGCCCCAGGCCTGACGGGATAGCCAGATTCTGAGGGCTCTGCGGAAGGTCTGGAGGGTGGTGAGGGTACGAATCTCCACGGGGAGATCGTTCCATAGGGTCGGAGCTACCACCGAGAAGGCTCTCCTCCGCGTGGTTGCCAGTCGGCATTGACCAGGCGTCAAGACCCGTGGGAGACAATCATTGGAGCTCGGGGTTGAAATGTGGGGACCTGGGTGCTCCCTCAGCTTGGGTTTTTTTTCTTGCAGGCGTTTCATGACCCAACTAGGTAACAGCATCAGTGCTAGAAGGGGAAGATTGTGGACAGGAGAAAAAGAGGAGGGAGGAAAGGGTGTGTTGGGTGCGGTTTTCTTGCAGGCGTTTCATGACCCAACCTGATAACATCATCGGGGCTCCAAGCGAATAGAGGTTGCTCTCTTAAGGCAAGCAACTTGTAAAGGAATAGAGAGCAAACCCTTCTCCTTTCTAGCACTGATGAGGTTACCTAGTTGGGTCATGAAACGTCTGCAAGGAAAAAACAGATCACAGAATCCGCTCTCCTGGATGATTGTGATGGGGTCCCAGATGTTGCTCAAAGAACAGATGACGGGGAGGGATGCCTTCGAAGGCAGGAGGAGAGGTGTCGGTATCCTTCCCATGCCCCAAGGAACATCTTTGGAGGCCTCGGTGGCCCATCCCATCTCTGTGGCTTCCTCCCCACAGCTCTGCCACGTTGCCCCTGATGATGAAGTCCGTGGAGGAGAACAACGGCGTCTCCAAACACATCAGCCGCTTCATCCTACCCATCGGGGCCACCGTCAACATGGATGGGGCGGCCCTCTTCCAGTGCGTGGCCGCCGTCTTCATCGCCCAGCTCAACAATGTCTCGCTCAACTTCATCCAGGTCATCACCATCCTGTGAGTATTGAGGGTCCCCCTCCCCCCCAAAAAATCTGTCTTGCTTCGAAGCGACCCCTAAAATGCTTTTGCGTTCACGCGATCAAAAGAGGAAGTGCATTGAAGATACGACGGACGTATCAATGCATTCCCCCCGCCCCCGGTTTTAATTCCAATTAAAGCAAGAAATTACAGGAGAACAGATAAAATACAAACCCCGAAATCTTTCTAATAATCAAAGGGAAATATACAAAGAAAATTAAGTACATATTAACACATCTGCTAGCTACAGCTAGAATAGCATTTGCCCAATGCCGGAAATAAAATAGCAATATCAATAGCAGTTAGACTTATATACCGCTTCATAAGGCTTTCAGCCCTCTCTAAGCGGTTCACAGAGTCAGCATATCGCCCCCAACAACAATCCGGGTCCTCATTTCACCCACCTCGGAAGGATGGAAGGCTGAGTCAACCCTGAGCCGGTGAGATTTGAACAGCCGAACTGCAGAACTGCAGTCAGCTGAAGTAGCCTGCAGTGCTGCATTTAACCACTGCGCCACCTCGGCTCCCCCTCGGACGAATTAGTGATTAAAAAAACTTTGGATTGTGCAGAGATGGACAAATTAACACTGAAATTAAAAGATAAAGAAGAGTCGGAATATTATGAAATTTGGAAACAATTTTGGCTGCAAAACAAGAATAAAATTAATTAAGCCAAAAAACAATATATATAAATATATAAATATATAAATATATATATATATATATATATATATATATATATATATATATATATATATATATATATATATATATACATATATATATATATATATAACTGTGTATAAAGGTGTGTAAATATAGAAGCGAAATATTATATACACGTACAGGTATGATGACATAACAGTGTTGATGTAATGACTCAAAGGTGTTGTAGAAAGGGAAAAAAATAATAATAAAAATCTGCTAAAAAGAATGAAAGACCAACAATACCTGCCTTGCAGGAGCCTTCTTGCTCATTCGCAAGACCGAAAGAGCGAAACTTTTTGCTGAGTTTCCAACTCGCTGAAGACCCAAGCCAAATTTCAGCTTTTGAGGCTCCACCCTGAATTTCTCCAGATCCTGTGATTTCAGCATCTCTCGTTAAAGCCTGTTAGTCTGAAAACTATTTCATTTTATTTTTTGGCAGTGGGGGATGCGTCTTTCCATCACCATGTGTCCCAAAGCGACCTCTCCTTATAAATTTCTCCTTTGTTTCTGGGACGTCCTCATGACTCTGTTTCCGCCGACCAAATTACAGCCCGTTAAAATTTTAATTTCAGACGGAGAGAAATGAGCAATCGAAGTTCTGTTGGAAGGACTGCTCCATTCTTCCCAAATTAAATCGTTTTAAAGAGGTTTTATTTTATTAAATTTATTAAATTGCCCATTGGATTATCCGGCGTTTTATAGTCTCCTCTTGGTAAACTTTGCAGAATATTGCAAGGTTGGGAGAAGTCACAAGATATGGAGAATTTTAAACGGGGGCAGAGGAACATCTGGGCTTGTTCAAATCTCACCGGCTCAGGGTTGACTCAGCCTTCCATCCTTCCGAGGTGGGTAAAATGAGGACCCAGATTGTTGTTGGGGGCGATATGCTGACTCTCTGTAAACCGCTTAGAGAGGCCTGAAAGGCCTATGAAGCGGTATATAAGTCTACTGCTATTTACACAACTAGGTAATCATGGTTTGTTTCTCACCATGTTGATTTGAAACATCACTGACTGGGTGGTAGTTATGAGTAAGATTCCTGTGGTGAGTTAAAAGAAGTGATTCTGAACCTGGGCAGCTTTAAGATATGTGGACTTCAACTCCCCGAATTCCCCAGCCAGCTGTCCACGAATCTTAAAATGGCCATGGTCAAGAAACACTGTTCCAAAGTTGACATCTGATCTTGAACATGGTCCAGAAAGCAGATCTTGCAAAAAGAAACTCTTGACTTCAATTTTTATGTAGCTTTATTTTTTTTAGATTTTTTATTTTTATTTTCTCCCTTCTACACCACCTTACAGTCATTACATCAACATTGTTATGTCATCATACCAGTAGATGTATATAATATTTCGCTTCTATATTTACACACCTTTATACACAGTTCTATATATATATTTATATATATTGTTTTTTGGCTTAATTAATTTTATTCTTGTTTTGCAGCCATTTGTACCAATTGTTCCAAATTTCATAATATTCCGACTCTTCTTTATCTTTTAATTTCAGTGTTAATTTGTCCATCTCTGCACGATCCAAAGTTTTTTTTTTAATCACTAATTCATCCGAGGGGGTATTATTTTGTTTCCAGCATTGGGCAAATGCTATTCTAGCTGTAGTTAGTTAGCAGATCTGTTAATATGTACTTAATTTTCTTTGTATCTCTGTATTTTCTTTCATTCCTAACGTTTCTGCCCTTCTTGGTTTCAACCGCAGCATCACGGCGACAGCATCCAGCGTGGGGGCCGCTGGGATTCCCGCGGGGGGCGTCCTCACCCTGGCCATCATCCTGGAGGCCATCAGCTTGCCCACCAAGGACATCTCGCTCATCCTGGCGGTGGATTGGCTTGTGTAAGTATGGCTGGCCAGATGGGCAACAGCCCAGGATCAGGAACTAACCAGGATTCACTGGTCGCGCTATTGAAACCATAGAGTAGGTGCGACAGCTTGGCAGGGAAACCCTAAAGCGCGGGTGGGGTGTGGGGGGAGAGACAGTCCGAGGATTAGAGGACCTCGATGCAGGAGCACAATCGAGTCCAAAATTTTGAGTGGGACAGTTGTGAGTTTTGCCCCGTTTTACGACCTTTCTCGCCACAAGTCGTTAAGCGAATCCCTGCAGTCGTTAAGTTATCAACCTGGTTGTTAAGTGAATCCGACTTCCCCCGTTGACTTTGCTCATGAGAAGGTCGCCAAAAGGGGACACGCCGGCGGTCGTAAGTGTGAAAAACAGTCAAAAGTCGCTTTTTGGGGGGGGGGGGATGACATAACTTTGCACAGTCAGTAAATGAAGCGTTGCAAGGTCGCGACATAACCTGCCTTTTCTTCTCCAGGTTCTGCAAAGGGAAACTGTGGGGAGGGTCCTTTTTATCCGGTAGATTCCGAAGGGCAGATCGCGAGAAGACCCGGAGTTGGCTGACAGGTGGGAATCTATAGCAACTTTTCCAGCCTGTGGACTTCAACTCCCAGAATTCCTGAGCCAGCCATAGCTGGCTGGCTCAGGAATTCTGGGAGTTGAAGTCCGCAGGCCGGAAAAGTCGCCATAGCTGCCCACCCTTGCCCTGACCTTTGCGTGCAGCCTGGAAGGAGGACCGAAAGCCCAGTTGCCCTCTGGAATCTTATTGTGTTTGTGCGGAACAAAGTTGTGTAACAACAGGGAGGGCGGGGGGGGGTGTCTCCAACAGGCTTGTCTGGTGCAGCTGGAAGAACCAGGCGGTGGAGTTGAGTCATTCTTCTCCCCGGGAGATTGTAGGGAAGGTGAAGGCCGCCTTGAAAAGGGGTTCTTGTTTTCCTTCCCAATGGGATAAGGGACCTGTGCAAGAAGCCCTCGACTTACGGCCGTTTTGAAGTTACGACAGAGCTCCCCGTTAGAAACCCTGACCTGGTTCTGAGGCTCTACTGGCTGCCAGGTGCGCGGGGTGACCCGTTTTGGGACGGACAGGCCTTGTTAGGTTATAAGCAGAAGGCTACCTATGGACAGCCGAAGATAACGCCGTGGCTGCATCGGAGCCAAAGTTCCCGTGTAGTAATCATGGCACAGAATATTTGCAGCTCAGGGTTGAAATGAGGGGTCCTTGGTGCTCTCTGAGATTTGGTGGTTTCCTTGCAGACGTTTCAGGACCCAACTAGGTAACATCATCAGTGCTAGAAGGAAGGGGAGGGGGAGTTGCGGAAAGCAGGAGGAGAGAGGGAAATACTGTGTGATCCTCGGTGGTCTGAGAGCTGTCTTTCTAGACATTTCATTACCCAACTAGCTACCATTGTCACTGCAAACCCCACTCTCTACTAGCACTGATGATGTTCCCTAGTTGGGTCACGAAACGTCTGCAAGAAAACCACCGAGCTCAGAGAGCACCAAGGACCCCGCAGTCCTCCTCTTCCTCCTCTGCAAAAACCCCCTCCTTTCTAGCACTGATGATGTTCCCTAGTTGGGTCATGAAACATCTGCAAGAAAACCACCAAGCTCAGAGATCATCGGAGACGTCACAGTATTATTTATTTATTTATTAGACTTATATACCGCTTCATAGGGCTTTCAGCCCTCTCTAAGCGGTTTACAAATTTTTTAGCAAATTGAGTCAGCAACTTGCCCCCACAGTCCGGGTCCTCATTTCACCCACCTCGGAAGGATGGAAGGCTGAGTCGACCTTGAGCCGGTGAGATTTGAACCGCTGAACTGCAGATCACAGTCAGCTGAAGTGGCCTGCAGTACTGCACCCTAACCACTGCGCCACCTCGGCTCTTCCTCCCCCTCTGCAAACCCCCCACTTCCTCCCCCCTCTGCAAAACCCCCTCCTTTCTAGCACTGATGATGTTCTCCAGTTGGGTCATGAAACGTCTGTAACCAAACAGAGAAAGCACCAAGGACCCCACATGAGGGATCTTTCTCTCCTGTCCTAACCAGTGAAGTTTTTTGGCCCTGGTGTTGCAGGTGAAGATGCCCTGAATGGGAGAGGCTAAACCCCACCCCCACCCCGCTTCTCTCCAAGGGGTTATTTTGCATGTATTCTCACACCCGGTTCCTCTTCCCCCCTTGCAGAGACCGGACGTGCACCGTCCTGAACGTGGAGGGCGATGCCTTCGGCGCGGGGCTCCTGCAGGTCTACTCGGAGAAGAAATTGGGCCATACGGTGAACGACGACCTGCTGGAGGTGAAGACGGAGGCCGTGGAGGCCAGCAAGGCAGAGGAGATCGAGGAGGGGTCCCCGCTGATTAAGCAGAACGGTCCAACCCATTTGGGGGATAACAAACCTTGCGAAAAAGAATCCGTGATGTGATTGAACTCATCAAAGTCCGGACGATTTAGGTGGAGATATTCTTGTCCAAAAAGAAAGAAAAGAACTTTAAAACTTTTCTCCAAAAAAGGAACATAGAACTTTATTTTTTTTTTTCCAAAAAAAGAACTTTAAAATTTTGTTCCGTCTTTCAAGGTCGGAATTTCCCAGGTGACGAGAGATTTCATAACGGGAGAACTTCTCTAAACGAGAAATTTGCTTTAAACACAGCCTGCCCTCCCCATTCCCCCGGTTCTTCCTTCTTTGAACTTCCCGCAGTTTGTACATTTGGAAGCTTCAACGCCAACAAACGCTGTGGGATCATCACTCCATTCATCCCAAATTTTTCTCCCTAGTTCTGGTGGCGGTTGTTGAAAATCAGCCGCGAGGGAATATCCGCTGTGCAAATCCAGACATTTCTCTTCGGCGACATTCAGTTAAAAGAAAAAAAACTCAGCGAGTGAATCGACCTATCCAGATCGCTCAATCCTCCTTTTGTTTGTTTTCTCTTTCAATTTTCTCTGCATTTATTTTTTATATTTTGGACCAAGCCAGGAGAAAAAGTCTTCAGTCTTATCCTATTTTCCCCCCTCTTATTTGTTTTCCTTCCATTTCCTTTACTTGACGTTCTCTGGCCAGTCGAGCCAGGAGGACGAGAAATGAACTGGGTTCATTCTTAACTCTGTTGGTGGGTCGTATTTTTTTTTTCCAAATCCAAAAGACTTGAATATTGTTTGCAAGGCCACCGAAAAGCCCTTGCTAAATGCAGAAACTGGAGGGGGAAGAGATTTCTAATGCAAATTTAACCGAAATTCTTATTTCCGTCTTGTAACACTCCGTATGCTGACACTTGGACCTCCGGATGAATTTTTCCCTGCCTTTCGACGTGGCGAAGTTTGTTTCACCGTCTTCCCCTCGACCCGTATTTTTTATTTTAATTTCTGTGGATGATTGTCCTTTTGTTTTAGGAACGGCTGATTTGCGATGTAATTTATTTCCGAAAGACGGGGGTGGGTGGGGAGAACTGCTCGTATTTGGTTTCACGGCAGAAATACGGGAAAAGAATTTGTTCTGAAATCTTCATGGATCTCCCGAAGGGTCTCTCCTCTCGTGATTCTTTTTAAATCTATATTCCAGGGTTTGTTTTTTTTTGTGCCAAACAAGTTGAAAGACTTTTAAATGTTGCTCTAAAGCAGTGTTTCTCAACCTTGACAACTTGAAGATGTCTGGACTTCAACTCTCAGAATTCCCCAGCCAGCAAATGCTGGCTGGGGAATTCTGGGAGTTGAAGTCCAGACATCTTCAAGTTGCCAAGGTTGAGAAACACTGCTCTAAAGGGTTAGCAGCTGGCAGCCTTGTGGCTCCGTTCTGCCCAAGTTTTGAGGCCAGCTTTTAAACATATAGATATAGCAAGATAGGAATTGGGGGTGGGGAATAGCAGCCAAATTTTTCAAATTCAGTAGAATGGAGTTTGCTATTCCTCCAGTAGATGTGTTTATGGGGCAGGTAATCCTTGATTTATGACCATGATTGAGCCCCAGATTTCCGTTACTAAGTGAGACAGCGGTCAAATGGATTTCGCCCCAGGTTTCACACCCTCCCTTGCCATAAGTTGATAAGTCAGTCACCCGGTTGTTAAGTGAATCTGGCTTCCCCGTTGACTTCGCTTGCCAGCCGGTCGCAAAAGGGCAATCACGTGACCCCGGGACACTGCAACGGTCGTAAATATGAGTCGGTTGCCAAGGGTCTGAATTTTTTTCCCCCGCGGCAATGCGGACGCTGCAATGGCCGTAAGTGGAAAAATCAATCTGGGTTTCTCTCGATGCCATTGTACCTTTGAATAGTCATTGAATGGAAGGTGGTAATTTGAGGGTCGCCTGTGGTGTGTTTGCGGAGGAAAACGGGCATCGCCTGGCATCCTTGGTGCGCAGAGCCTCGGAGCTAGGCAATGTAGAAAGCCGTGTAAATAAATAACGAGAGCTAATCTTTTGCGTGTGTGTGACAGCTGCCTCCGGGTGATGCGATCTGAGCATTGGAAGGGCACTCGAAGGGCAAATGGCCCATTCTCCCAGGCCGTGGCGCGTTGTGCACGCCAAGTTCTCTGAAATTTTTGGGCGATCAGTCTGGGTTGGGGCTGTGCTGCAGGAAGACCAGGTGAAAACAGAGGGGCTGCTATGTCAGCCCCCCCTCGGTAGGTGGTCCAGCTTGGTGAGAATTTGGGAGAATTCGGGATCTAGTTTTGTGAGCCCCCGTGGGATCTGTGACTTCCTTCGATGTTTTGTGTGTGAACACGAGTCCTGGTTTTGTACCTGGACAAACCCAGGGCGATGTTTCTCCCCCCTCCCTGCGCCCTTCCCCAGGATGAGTGGACACTCCATGTGCAACAGACCAAGAGTCAAACTGGTCAAACTGGTTTCTTTTTTTTTTACTGGCCAACGAATAATGCATTTGCACACGGCACTTGGCTGGGCTTTAACGAAACAATTGCTTTGAAGAGGGGTGTCAGCTGCCCCACTGCACAGAATAAAAGCTGTATTTGGGATTTTAGCGAGTGTTTTGTCTTTTTGGTTTTTTTGCAAAAAAAAGGGGGGGGGGCTTCTCTGGGGCCAGGCTGAGGCTGTGAAGCACATGGGTTCCCATCACAGGATTCTGGTCATTAATGCTCAAGATATTTAAAAACAAGGCAGCCGTTATTGCGGATCATGCTCGCCTGCGTTTTCCTGTGGCAAACATTTCCGTAGAATCTCACCCTTTTAAAATCTGGGCGTCGGTGGTTCCTGCCAGTTCTGTCCCAAATTCTGGGGAGCTGCTGAGTGCTCCTCTTTCTTTCTTTTTTTTTTTGAAAAAGTAATGTTATTGAATATTTCGGTGGGGGAAAAAAATGAGAACTCATGCCAGCTGAAAAAAGGAACAGAAAAAATAGGGCAGAAAACAAAACGAACAATAGTTAAAAGAGGAAAAATACATAAATTACTTCCCCCCTTCGTTACAATACAAAGAGTATAAACACTTTTAGGGAACTTAATAATACCGCTTAAAACAAATGATCTCTTCTTCCCAAATCTCTCCTTTTGTCTATAAACAAATCCAACCTTGATGCCTGGAAAAGTCCATGAAAGGTTGCCGGAGAGAATGTATCTGTTTTAAATTTGATCAAATAAACCAACTTCATATTCATTAAGTCCTTAACATTTGTCCTTAAAAGTTCCTTTTGCTAAGGATTGAAGAAACTCATCTGGGCTACTAAACTTGCCTCCTGAAGGCTCCAGATCTCTGAAAAACGGTTAAGCAATTTCCAAAAGAACCCTAATCCAAACCTGGTTTGAGGAAGATAGCTTATTCTTTCGTCTCCCAGAGCACTAAACCTTTCACGGTTTGCTTCCTTGTGGTCTCCTTATGAGGAGCAACTGTTTGGAGCACATGTGGGCGATCTCAAGCACTCTTCCTTGTCCAGAGAGGAATCCTGCCATCGTTCCTTCATCATACAGTACTATACAATACGATAGCAGAGTTGGAAGGGACCTTGGAGGTCTTCTATTCCAGTGTTTCTCAACCTTGGCCACTTGAAGATGTCCGGACTTCAACTCCCAGAATTCCCCAGCCAGCGAATGCTGGCTGGGGAATTCTGGGAGTTGAAGTCCGGACATCTTCAAGTGGCCAAGGTTGAGAAACACTGTTCTATTCCAACCACCTGCCTAGGCAGGGGTTTGGACTAGAAGGCAGGAATCATGATTGCCTGCTCGGCTGTGAAGTTTTCCTGTATGGCATTTGTGCTTCACTTGGAAGGGCAGGAAGACTGAGAAACTGGCAGGTTTGCCCGCCTGTCCGTGACAACAAAACGCAAAGCTTTGAAATCCATCCTTGTCTTAGCTTGCCCCGCCTGAAGCTTGTAGGGGAGGCACGCGTAGGTGGCAAGGAAGGGAACCTGGAGTCCTGACAGCAGGTAGGGGATGAGGGCACACAGCTCTGGCGCTATGCCCTGCGGCAATGTTTGATTTTCTCAGGAAATTGATCTGGGCAAAGAGGGGGAGCGCCTTGGCTTGCCAAAGGCCGCTGGAACCCCCTTGTCATGTTTCCAAGCAACCTGGATCTGTTTCTTGCGAGGATCCACCGAGGCAGGCCGAGTCAAGGCGAGGACACCTGGCAGGGATTTCAGGAAGGCAGCTTTAGCATTAAGAGTTGGAAGGGACCTTGTAGGTCATCTAGTCCAACCCCGTGCCCAAGCAGGTGACCCTACCTACACCATTTCTGACAGTCCGATCTGTGCTTTGAAGCTTCCAGGGATGAAGCTCCCACAACTTCTGAAGCTCGGAGGATAAAATTACAGAATCTTGGGAAAAAAATCTATGCAAGTTTCTTCCGGTTTCCAGTTATACTAAATAAAATCCAGACACGGTTATTTTGAGTCTTTCCCCCCCCCCCCTCACTTCACACAATACCTTAAAGGTCCAATCTCCCAGTTTCTCTGTTTGCTGCCTTCCCCAAGATCCACTCTCGATTCCTTCATAATGGATCCCTCGGAATCGGATCCTATTCGCTATCCAACCTGCACTTCCAAGTGGCTGGTTGGAGATGCTACATTTCTGAATGTACCAAGAACAGCCCAGAGGAGCAAAAATAAGGAACTTTGCTGCGAGAGAGACTGACGGATAAAATAGTCCTCACTTAATGACCAGTCGCAGCAACTGTTCAAAGTTACGACGGACCACCCCAGAGATATTTATGACCTGCCCATCCCCCATGATCCTGGGATTGCCTTCTGCGTGCCTGATAACAAATTAACGGCCATTTGCAGAATCCCATTGTCGTGTGACCACAATTTTTGGTGGTCTTTTTGCCAGTTTCCCTGCATTAATTTCCACTGTCTGGCAAAATAGGCCCCCTGAGGAAAATGGGTTCGCTTAACGACTGCTGGAAAAAAAAAGTGATTAAATCAGGGATGGGCACATGGTGATCTGTTCTGTCCCCGTTTCTCCGCTCGTTAACAGACGACCGGCAGACAAACTTAAAAGGAAAGAACTTTATCAGTCCTCGGCTCAGACTGGCTGCGAGCCCACAAATAAACATAAATAAAGTCTCTGGCAAGAAGATAACAGAATGCAGAAACAAAACTCTTACGGCAAAACCAGGGGTACAAAAAGAAAGCAAAGCACTTCTCCAAGTGTCTCCTTGAATCAGGGTTTCAGAAAGCAAATCACTTCTCCAAGTGTCTCTCACAAACAAACCACGACCGATGAACAATGAATGAACGTTGACTCCTGCAACCAGGACGTGGCACCATCGGTCCTTTTATCACCAGAAGACGCCAGTTAACGAGCCCCAGCTGCATTGTTAATCTTGCATCCCGACTCAACTCACAGCAAACTTCTGCTGAGTCACAACAGTGATCCACTGAACGGCCACTATGACTTGTGACTTAAGTCCGGGCTCAATTACGGCCATACGTTTGAGGACTACCTATAAAAGAAATACAATAATAAATCAAATTTCCCTAGAAGGGGAATTTTGGTACCCTGAACCTCAAAAATAACATGCTAAATCACATGGCATCTTTTAAGTTATTTTTTAATTTTTTTATTTATTTAGGGCATGGCTGGCTGGGGAATTCTGGGAGTTGAAGTCCACAAGTCTTAAAAATTTCCCAAGTTTGGACACCCCTGATTTAGGAGATATATTGCTGCCTTTCGCACATGACGATTGAAGGCCGCTTACAAGATTATAAAATCATCATATAAAAACAATAAAACTCATAAAAGAGAGTTTTGAAAAGAGCAGCTCATTTATTCCTTCCGGCCTAATTGGCATTTTCCTTGTTGCCAGCATTAAAAGCTAACAGGGTTTCCTCCGAAGCTAAACCCATCTGCATCTTCCCTGTTTCCAATGTCCAGAATCAAACAAAAAATGGGGTTTTTTTTTCATGCCAGGCTTTAACTGGGAAGGATCGAGGGGTCATTGACATTCCTGGTGTTGCGTGCCTTGTTCCAGTGCAGGATTTCCGGTGGATTTCCCGGCAAGAATTCAAAAATGATCCTTCCGGGCTAGAAATTTGGACTTAAATCTGGAGAAGTGCCATGGCCAGCTTTGGGATTCTTTTAAGTTGGCTGCTGGTCTCTGCTGGCAGGAATGTGGCATCCCAGAGTGTAGGGTTTTTACAGTGAATCATCTGGATGGTCCTGAGAATTGAGGTTACACTTGTAAGCAAAAACTCCAGCAATCTGCAGGAAATATTTGCCTGTCAGCTATTCTTTGCTTGCAGTGTTCCCAGGCATCAAGGGCACAGGATGATACAACCTGTAACATTCACTCATTTGATAACACTTGATTCATTCAGTGTGTGAGAACATGCACATTCTCATGAACACTAACGATGTAAGGACTAACCAATCATTGTGCCTTGGAGACTTGTTAGCCAATAATGATATAACACGTAAAGTAGGTAGAGCTCAAAGAAGCTGAAAACACTATTAAGAATGATGTTTCATGATTAATAATTTTGCTGTTGATTCTTGTGTTAATTCTGGATGCTCAATAAACTTTGGTTGATTCAGCTATCCGTGAGTGGACATTCCTTTCATCTCCAGCCTCAGAAACCCTAAATGGGACTCTTAAATTGGATGCTGGTCTCTGCTGGCAGGAATGTGGCAACGCAGAGGGCAGGACGGGCGACCGGAGAGGTTGTGTAGGGACAGCGACATGACTACACAATCCTTTTTCCTGGTGCGTTGAGTAAACTGAAAATGGGGAGTTGGGAAATAAGCTGCATTTCCCCCCACCCCCGGGTTTGATTTCCCTCGGCTCATTTTCAGTTGCTCCGTAAAGACCCCTAAACGGGTTGCAAAATTTCAGGGCAGCAACAGATAAGGAGCTAGAGATCTCAAAATCTCACACCTTACAATAAAAAAGTACTTGGGTTGCAAAATTCAAGAGGATGTTGCTGCTGCCACTGCAGGGATGATAAAAAGCTGGAAATCTCAAAAGCTCCCGTCTTTCAATAAAAAGAAGAGGCTTCCGGATGCTTGTGTTTTTTTGTTTTTTTAAGGCCAGGAGTTCAATTTTAATTTACATTCAGGAGCTGGGATAATTCTCTGCCTTTAAGAATGTGGATGAATAGGAAGCCCTTTTTGCCCCCTAAAAGCCCCCTGCCCAGCCCACTAGAAAGTAATCAGATGAGATGAGATTATGGCTGGATGTTTCCCCATTTTTGCAATTCTTCTGTCTGGTATGTGGGTAGAAGGCAGCTGCGAAAAACAGATGCTTCAATCGAAAACCTTCCTCCCACTGATGACTGCTCTTCGCCAGGAATTTGGAGACTCTTTGGAGGATTCCAGTAAGCAGATAATCTTCGATTTGGATCATAATTGAGCCGGGAATTATGGCAATAAATTTATGCTGTTGTTAAATCAGGGCATCAGGTGACCGGACCAAGCGGTTTCAGGATAAGAACCATCAAACACGATCCACCATGCCAAGCCTGACTCCTGGCGCTTATCAATTCCTGTCTGTTAGGAAAAAGAAGTGGGGGAACAGCCCCCCAAGAGTTGTGGAGAAAGCCCAAATAGGATAGAAGCCAATGTGGGGGGCTTTGGGAAGATGGGAGATCAGAACAGGGAACTCTGTTCTTTCCCCCCAAAAAATGGGTGTTTCCCAGAGGCCCAGCCCGGTTCCCATTCCTTCATGCCCTTGCACTGATGACTGACATGCCCTCTTGCCCTGAACATCTGGAGGGCCTCCGCCCATGAGAGCCTAACTTCAGAGAATGCAATCCAAAGGATGAGTCACCTTTCAATTTTTTTCCTGAGCCTTGGACAAAGCTTCTGCCTGCCCTCACCGCCACTGACCAGGGAAAAGGGGGGGGGGGGCAGGTCCCTTCTTAGGCATTCCTAGGACAATTGCCCTGCACCTGGCATGGACGAGAGATTCACAGGCTACGTTGGCATGAAACGTTTGGACACAATCCAACACAACTGCTTGGATGTGGCCATCTTTGGAGCAGCCTGGTTTTTCTTAGCTCCCAGCTTTGTCTGGGAAAAGTAAGGTCTGGTTCGCATCACCAATCTCAACGTCTTCAAAAAGTTTGGGGAAAGAGGCGGATGAATCGTTCATATGTGTGTGTGTGTGTGTGTGTGTGTGTGTGTCCGTCCGTCCGTCCATCTATGACAATCTGCCACAGGGCAATTCGCTGAGGAGCAAGAGTTACGCTAATATGAAAGGAATGGTGGCATGCAGGCATCAAAGAAAGGACGGAAGGCCACGTGAATGACAAAAATTGTTTATTCATTTAAATAATTGAATTATTACCTCGTCCTGCTGTAAGTCATCCCGTGGAGAGTTGGCTGTGATGAGTAGATTGTGGCGACTTCTCCTGTTCTGGAATCGGTGTGTGCGCGCTTGTGTATCCTATTCTTTCAGTCCCACAATCACCTTTCATCTTTTAGGCCATTCTGTGAAAGTCAGTGCCTGCCAGTCTGTTCTTCCTTGCCAAAATGAACAGCCGTCAGGCTCCCCTCCTTTTCTCTGCCCCAGCCCACAGACCCTATTTTAAAAGACAGCTGTCCTCTCTGGTGTTGAGTCCCCCCCCTCCCCAAATGTAACGATCACGGCTGAGCAGAGGCAGTCTCCCCCTGAATACCAGCTGCTGAGGATAAAGAATGCCGGGTCATGGCTATCAGAGCCTAGGAATGCGTGGGGTGCATCGAGTGATGGGTTTTTGGGGGGGGGGAAACGACAGGACAAACAGCCCTCTGGACAGCGCTCTGACTCCTTTCAGTGTTGCAAACATCTCCCTGAGTTCCGAAGAGATGCTGGGGAACCAGCCATAAATGGGCCACACACACAAACACACACAGCCTTTATATGTGGCAATGACTCAGGCCCCCAATTCATATCAAAGGGAAGATTTTAGTTTTGGGGCGACCTCACAATTCCTCCCTCTGCAGCTGGGCGTCCCCTTATCTCATGCTCTTCAATGCCGGGTTTGGGTATTCTGGGTTTTCAATCACCCCTTCCCCAAATTTGAGCTCCAGGAAGCTGCGGTAATTGTTGGGCACCAAAGCCACGAAGCCGGCAAACTCAATGGGCACCAAAGGCTTTAAAAAATGCTCTGGAAATTCCACGTCTTGCCGGTGGTCCATCCAGGTGTCCTTGGTCATCACCCCATTCTTGGGGTAGAAGGGCCACAAGTCCACGTGCAGATGGTTGTGCTCGCTGTACTGCACCCGGTAGAAGTCTCCCTCGATGGCCTTTTCCCACACAAAGCCCTTCTCGTCCACGATGGAACCCGACTCGGCGCTCCGGAGCAACTCGCAGTTGGGAATATCTTCCAGGTAGATTCCCAGGTCCACGTCGTAATCCCAAGGGATGATGTCCTGGTGGCGGGCTGCCCCGAGGAGCGTGCCCCCCTCCAGCCAGTAGCGCACCCCAGAGATCTCCAAGATGTTGATGACGTATTTGGCGGTTTCCCTCAGGGCCTTGAGGCAGCACGGCGGAGTCCAGCGGTTGTGGTAGAGGTATTCCGGCGTGTCGTCTTGGATGGTGCCGAAACAACGTGGCGTCTCCTTGCTGCACCCAAACCACTGCTGTTTGCCGTCTTCCAGAATCACCTGCTTGATGCCGAAGTCGCGGAAGAGCTGCAGCTGATTGGACTTGTCCAGATTGTCGGCTTTCCACTGGTTGTGGGAGGAGGTGAGCAGCGGCAGGTGGAACAAGGAGAAGGGGCGGTCCAGGAGACCGATGGCCCACCCTCGCAGAGAGGTCTGGATGAAGAGGGAGGTCAGCAAAGGTTTGGCCAGAGGCATGGAGAGGTTGAAGAGGCTCCTGGTGCGAAGGAGCACCACGGCCTTCCCCTTCAAGGCGGTGCAGAGCTTGGAGGCAGGGGGTGTCTCGCTGTACTCCGCGGTCCATTCCTTGAGGCTGACCTTGAGGTTCAGGCAGCGGAAAGGCAGCAGGGAGTGGACCGCAGCTGCCACCATCTCCACTTTCCCTTGGCTGCTCTTGAGCTCCTCCAGCAGCTCCTCCAGCTGCGACGCGGATTCCACTCTCACCCCGTCGGGTACCAAGGCCACATACTCAGTCCTCACGTAACTCTCCGGCCTGGATAGGAAGGCCGGCTGAGCCGGGGAAGGTTTGAGGATGACCAGCTGGACGTTGGGCACCTTGGGAAGAAGCAAGGGAGGGTAGGGCAAGCTGTCGGCTACCACCAGGATGGGCAGCTCCGGGTCCTGTTTCAGGAAAGACTTCACCACGCTGGAGACGTAGTTCTCGAAATCTTCAAAGTCTCGGATCAGGAGGGTGACGCCGGGGCGGAGGGGTGCGAGGTGCTGAGGGTAGCTGGGCTGGGCGTGGTCCCTGTGCCGCTGGAGGACTTGCTGCTGCAGCCTGGAGATGTAGTACAGGATCAGGAGGTTAATGGCGATGGCGGCGGCCAGGATGCCCTGGCAGAAGGTCACCCGCATCTTGCAAGGTTAGGGTGGGGGTCGAGGGGTCTCGGCCTGTGAGCCCACAAAGGGTCCTGCAGCTCCAGACTTGTCCATCCAATGTTAGTTCCCCTGTAGGCAGAGAGAAAGAAACAGAAAGATAAACGCTGATGTTTAAAAAACGGGGATTTAGATCGTTAGACCACCTGGAGATTTTTTAAATGCTGCCCCAAATTACACCAGAATCAAAAATAACAACTCCATTTTCATGAGAGGGCCGGCCTGGCGTTGTGGCAGAGGTGCTGGCCGCGAAACCAGGGGGCAGGGAGTTCCAGTTCTGCCTGAGAAACCAGGGGGCAGGGAGTTCTAGTTCTGCCTTAGCCTGGGAGACTTTGGGCCAATCGCCAGGAGACTTTGAGTTCTAGTTTAGCCATGCAAGGCGGCTGGGAGACTTTGGGCCAATCCCTCTCTCTCTCAATACAGCCTGCCTCACAGGGCTGTTGTTGCAGGAAAAACAGGTGGAGGGAGGGATATAGGTAGTCCGTGCACCACGACCACAAGGGAGGCCGGCATTTCCATCGCTAAGCAAGGCAGCTGTTCCAACGAACGGCCTGGCGCTACAACCCCCCTTTTTTGTGTGGCACTGGTTGTTAAGCAAATCGCCACAGTCGTTAAGTGAAGCCAAGCTCGTCGGGAAGGTCGCAAACCCATCATCATGTGATCCAGGGTCGTTGCAACTGTTTTAAATACGGGCCAATGGCCGAAAGGGCCCCGAGTTGGATCACAGTTGGGCAAAAAAAACCGGCCACAAGTCAGGGTTTTTCAGGTAACTGTGGCCAAACTGATGGTTGTAAGTCGAGGACTACCAAAACCCCCGTATTAGATCGTTCTGGCCGCATTCAGGTACTTCAGGGGTCCCCAAACTTGGCAACATTAAGACTTTTGGACTTCAGCTTCAATAAATATAATATGAATAAGAGGCCTGGGCTGCCTCGAGCCCCTTTTTTTGACTTCCTGGCCCTGAAAGCCTCCTGGGGGGGCCAAAAAAGAGGGTAAATCCCTGGAATGGCGGGAGCGCCCTCTGCGTATGCTCAGAGGCCCCTCTTCCTTTTCCCCCTCACCGCTAGGCCCTCCGTTGCCGGGGCAACGCCTTCCCCGCCCACGCCCCGCCCCTCTCCAGTTCCACAGGGAGGGGGGCGTCCGCCTCCACGCGCGGCACTTACGCGTCCCCCGGCACCATAACGCCTCCCGCTTCAGAAAAACCCCGCTTAGGTGGTGGGGGGGAACACGCGTGTCCGCGTACCGTGAGGACGGACTTCTATTTTTTTTCTCTCTCCTCCCCCCCCCCCCCGCCACACACACCCTCATCCGTCAGCATGGGCCAATCCCGTGATGCTTTGCGCGGCTCGACGCCGCCTTCCCGCGCTGCCGCAGCACCTCCTAGCGGCGGAGAGGCAAAGAGGCCGGGCGCGTTGCCCCGGAGACGGCGCTCCGGCGCAGTGGTCGCGGTAGCAACCGCGGGTCCCGCCCCCTCCCCTGCCGCGCGCCTCAAGGCCACTTCCGGCGCGGCTCCCGTCGGGCCGGAAGTGCGGCCTGCCGGCGCGCGCGGCCCCGTCCCTCAGCCGCGCGCGCGCGCCCGCCCTCCTCGGCGCCGTCCTCCCCGCCGCCGCCGCCGTTTCTCCTCCGCGCCGGCCGGCCGGGCCGCGATGTGGCAGCAGCAGCCGCCGCCGCCGCCGCCTCCCCCGCCGCTGCTGTCGTCGGCCATGGAAGGCGAGCGGGCCCCGCCGGCTCGGGCTCCGCCGCCGCCTCAGGCGCTCCAGGCCGCGGGGGGAGACCAGGCGCTGCCGCCCAGCGGAGCCATCGCCGCCGCCTCCGCTTCCAGCCCGGGCAGCGGCGAGTTGAGCCTGCCGGGCATCCTGCACTTCATCCAGCACGAGTGGGCGCGCTTCGAGGCCGAGAAGAGCCGCTGGGAGGCCGAGCGGGCCGAGCTGCAGGTGGGGAGCTGACCGGGCGAGGGGGGCGTGAGGGGAGGGGGAAAGGCGACCCTGCCCGCCGCCATCTTCCTTGCGGGGACTGGAGGGGGAGGGGGCTCCATCCCATAATAAGGCCTGTCAGCGCCCCCCCCCATATCTTCAGTCTGTATGGGGGGGGTCGTCTCCCAGAGGCGCCCCTTTGCTGTGTGTCGTTCTTAGGGGATGCTGGGAGTTGTAGTCCCTCTCCCCCAGGAGGTATCTCTTTGGAAACCCCTCCCCCTTTCAAACTGGAGGGGGGGTATGAACCCCTCCCCCCTTGATGTGTGTGTGTGGGGGGGGGTCGGTGCTGTGAGTTTGGGAGGCAGAGGGGCAGGAGGTGGGCAGAGGTGAGACTCTTAAGCGACCCCCCCCCCCAAAAAAAAGGGTTTGAGAATGAAGGGTTGGGTTGCGGTTGAGTTTCTCCAGGGCCAGAAGTCATTGTGATTTCAAAGGAATAAAAGCCGCCCAGGTCTGCGTCCGGTTCAGCTTCCTTGATCCCAAAAGGTCGAGGTTGGATCGAGTGGTTTTCTCCCATCTTTCTTCCCTGGTGGGTTAAAATGAGGACCCGGATGGTTGGGGGCAACATGCAAATAAGGTTGACATTGTAAACCACCCCAAGCGCTATGGATATGTATAGAAGCCTAAACGCCACTGCTGTTTTCCATAAAAGATTAGATCACCATTTGCCCAGGATGGAATAAAGAAGGACGCCTGTCCTGGAACACGGGGTTGGACTAGAACAGTGTTTCTCAACCTTGGCTACTTGAAGATGTCTGGACTTCAACTCCCAGAATTCCCCAGCCAGCGAAGGCTGGCTGGGGAATTCTGGGAGTTGAAGTCCAGACATCTTCAAGTGGCCAAGGTTGAGAAACACTGGACTAGAAGACCTCCAGGGTCCCTTCCAGCCCTGGGATCCTATGACTGTTGCCATACTGGAAAGGCGAGAAGGGATTAGGGAGTCAAAGAGCATCCCACAAAAAAAGGGCATCGCAAACAGCTTCTGTGCTGTGGCCAAAAAGACACCTTCAGACGTGCTGTTTTAGCCCCCACTGTGGTCACAATTCAATCCCTGGTTGCCTGATACTTGGGCCATAAAGAGAGGATTGGATTTGGATTGGATTGGATTTATTACATTTATATGCCGCCCTTTTCCCCGAAGGGGACTCAGGGCGGCTCACAATTCAGTCAGGGAAAGGGGTACAGACTGGGGATAAAAAGACGAAACATAACAATGCATAATTTAAAAGCACACAACAGTCATACCATTCGAGGCGGGGGGGTGGCAACAGCTCTTTAGCCCCAGGCCTGTCGGAACAGCCAGGTTTTAAGGGCTTTGCGGAAGGTCTGGAGGGTGGTGAGGGTTCGAATCTCCATGGGGAGTTCGTTCCAGAGGGTCGGAGCAGCCACAGAGAAGGCCCTCCTCCGGGTGGTCGGCATTAGCCGGTGGATGGAATTCGGAGGAGGCCTAATCTGTGGGATCTGATCGGTCTATTGGAGGCAATTGGAGGAAGGGGAGAGACCTGTGAATTCAGTGAAGGATAGCTTGATTTGAAGCTACAGACGCTGGGTGCTTCGTCCTGCTCTTAGCACCATCTCAGACAATTTGGTGTATCCTAAAAGAGAAAGAAATTATGACCGGTCTCTTGGAATCTGCTACCGGAATGACAGTGAAATATCCCATATTTAGCTGGCAGTGGAGTGGGTCGCGTAGGGAAATGTTGCAGCCACCTACTCAGTAGCGGATCAGGGAAATATTAAAAGAAAGGAGCATCTGTGCGAGGTAGGGAGAAATGCTCATCCTTGTCACCCCAAACCGGTTGGGAAGCAACGATCCCCCGGCTGCCATAGTGACGGTGGAGAATATAGAAGGCGTGCGGTGCTTCTATATCTCGGAGCATGTACAAATATAGGAGTGGGTGTGATTGACTGAAGACTGGAGATAGGTATGGCAATGCACACTTGAGAGCGAGGATGGATCGGTCTAGAGAAAGTGTTCTCCACAATCGGACGAGAAGCAATGGATGGAAGCTAATCCAGGAAAGAAGCCACCTTCCTAACAGGGAGGACGATTAACCAGTGGAACAGCTTGCCACCAGATGTGCGTGCTCCACCACTGGAGGCGTTTAAGAAGAGACTGGACAGTCACTTGTCTGAGATGGCACAGTGTCTCCTGCTGGGGCAGGGGGTTGGACTAGAAGACCTCCAAGGTCCCTTCCAGCTCTCTTCTGATTGAAGTGCAAAGTCACTGGCAGTCACTCTAAGTCAGGGATGGCGAACGTTTTTCTGCTTGGGTGCCAAAAAGGCGCACGTGCGTGCCCTCACCCATAATGCAATGCCCTTCCCCCCCCCTGCACATGGGCACACAATTCCCCCACATGCGCGCAGGCCTCACTGAAGCCTCTGAACTTCCGGTAGGCCCATTGGGCCTGTTTTCCGCCATCCACAGGCTCTTGAGGCTTTCCTGAAGCCTGGGGAGGGCGAAAATGGCATCCCCCCGCCCTCCAGAAGGACAAAATTCAGCTGGCCAGTGCACACATGCACACTGGAGCTGACATAGGGCAACACCTCGCATGCTCTCAGCTATGGCTCCACATGGCACGCATGCCATCCTTTCAAAGTGTTTTGACCACAGGTAGTCCTTTACTTCCAATCTTTGGAGCCTCCCTGTGGTTGTGTGATCAAAATTGAGACACTTGCCAACCAGCTGGTATTTATGACGGTTGGGGCTTCCCAGGGTCATGCGACCCCCTTTTGCATCCTTCTGACAAGCAAGAGTCAATGGGGAAGCCGGATTCGCTTAACAACCCATGTGACCAACTTAACAACTGCAAGGATTCACTTCGCACTTATTAGCAAGAAAGGGCGTAAAACGGAGCAAAACTCACTTAACAACTGTTTTGCTTCGGAGCAGAGATTCTGGGTTCGGCTGTGGGGCGTAAGTCGAGGGCTCCCTGTGTGTCTTGGTGGGTGGTGCGAACTCAGCCATCGGGGTTTATGAAGCTGGGATCTCCGGCGTGCTTCTCCTGGCGCCATTCCTTGTCCAGCGAGTTTTACAAGTCTGTTTGAAACAATTAAAAAAAAAAAAAACCCTCGCACATACGGCCCGTCAGAGCTGCAAGGAGGCGTCCGTCCATGGTCGGCCATGATTAAAGCCCCACTGAAACGAAACCTCCATAATCGCCTCTCCAAGCCACCCTAATTCTAGGAAAGGACACACTTTTGATGCTCTGGGCCCTGCCGCCGAGTTTGTTCGCTGCAGCCATTCTGCGAAGCCTGATTCAAACTTTTAATTACCTCCTCAGTGCAGCCTGTAATCATTAACCCACTAAGCCTGTTTGCACTGGCACCGAGGTGGCGATCAAATAGCTCTGTTCGTGTTCAGCGTGGATTTACCCTCAGATACCAGGGTTACTCTTGGAAGCAAACCCCTGGCCTGGGCGAAACGCTTCTCCTAAGCCCCCTTCCCTTCACACAACGATTTCATTTGTTTATTATAAATAGGCCTGCAGCTCTCCCGGAGCCTGGTGCTTTGTCCCTTTCCGCCTGAAGAAGTGCTACCCCATCCAGAACCAACAGGGAAAGATTCCCCAGATTTGGGTGGTCTTAAAACCGTCCTGTTAGGGTCCATCCTAAATCTGTTCCTCCCCATGCAGACCAACACAATCTCCAGGCATGAGACTTTTGAGACTTCCCCTTGGTCAGCCCAGAGTAGAAAGCTACAACTGGGAGTCCTTGAATTCTATGGAGACTCTGGAAAGAGTGCAGAGAAGAGCAACAAAGAGGATGAGGGGGACTGGAGGCTAAAACATATCAAGAACGGTTGCAGGAACTGGATATGTCTAGTTTAATGAAAAGAAGGACCAGGGGAGACAGGATAGGAGTCTTCCAATATCTCAGGGGTTGCCCCAAAGAAGAGGGAGTCAAACTATTCTCCAGAGCACCTGAGTGTGGAGCAAGAAGCAATGGGTGGAAACTAATCAAGGAGAGAAGCAACTTAGAACGGAGGAGGAATTTCCTGACAGTTAGAACAATTAATCAGTGGAACAGAAGTTGCCTCCAGAAGTTATAAATGCTCCAACACTGGAAGTCTTTAAGATGTTGGATAGCCATTTGTCTGAAACGGTATAGGGTTTCCTGCCTAGGCAGGGGGTTGGACTAGAAGACCTCCAGGGTCCCTTCCAGAAGAAGGACGATCACAAGTGTTTGTCTACACAGAACCTAGAATCCTAGGGCTGGAAGGGAACTAAGAGTTCCTCTAGTCCAACCCCCTTGATCAAAGCAGGAGACCTTATTCTAGAGGTCTTCAAACCTGGCAACTTTAAGACTTGTGGATTTCAACTCTCAGAATTCCCCAGCCAGCTTTGCTGGCTGGGGAATTCTGGGAGTTGAAGTCCACAAATCTTAAAGTTGCCAAGCTTGGGGACTCCTGCCTTATTCCATCTCAGTGTCCTGTCTATTTTTGAAAACCTCCATCAATGGAGCACCAGAAGGCAAGCTATTCCACTGATTAATTCTACTCGCTGTCGGGAAATGTCTCATAGTTCCCTCTCTCTCTCTCTCTCTCTCTCTCTCTCTCTCTCTCTCTCTCTCTCTCTCCCCCTCTCTCCCCCTCTCTCTCTCTCTCCCTCCCTCCCTCCCTCCCTCTCTCTCTCTCTCTCTCTCCAGCAAGCTTTCACTCACTACTTCTTGCGCTCTCCTCCTCTGGAGAATAAGACAGTCCCCTCTTCCCTGTCACAGCCCCTCAAGTACTGGAAGACCGCTATCGTGTCCCCCTTATTCCTTCTCGTCGATACGCTAAACGCACCTAACCCCCTCAACCATGACAGTTTCGCCCCCTCTTCGTTGCTCTTCTCTGCGCACTTTCTAGAGTCTCCGCATCTTTGTATTGTTCTGAGCTGGAACTGGATTCACTACTGTGGGTTTATGCTCCCCCCTCCCCCCCATTTTTTTGCATGATGCGGGATGTTAGTCAGAATTGCCTGTCCTTAACTTGGGGCTCCTGCCTCTTTTAGGCCCAGGTGGCTTTCCTGCAGGGCGAGAGGAAGGGTCAGGAGAACCTGAAGGCCGACCTCGTGCGGAGAATCAAGATGCTGGAGTACGCTTTGAAGCAAGAAAGGTGAGCCACCAGGCAGGCCTCACGTCCCCTCCTGAGTGTCTCACGTGGAGATTCAGAGGCACCTTAGTTCAGGCAGGGTCTCCAAACTTGGCAACTCTTAAGACTTGTGGACTTCAACTCCCAGAATTCCCCAGGCAGCATAGCGGAATTCTGGGAGTTGAAGTCCACAAGTGTTGCCAAACTTAACTTATTAAGATGGAAGTCCTTAATTTATTAAGCCAGAAGTTCTTAATTTATTAAGCTGGAAGACAATGCCTGAATTTGGGAAGGGAAGGAAGATACTCTGAGGGGTTCTCTCTTTGAATGTTGTGTGTGTGTGTGTGTGTGTGTGTGTGTGTAAGAGAGAGAGAGAGAAGAGAGAGAAAGAGAGAGAGAAAGTATGGTGGCGCAGTGGTTAGGTGCAGTACTGCAGGCCACTTCAGCTGACTGCTATTCTGCAGTTCAGCAGTTCAAATCTCACCGGCTCAAGGTTGACTCAGCCTTCCATCCTTCCGAGGTGGGTGAAATGAGGACCCAGACTGTGGGGGCGATATGCTGACTCTGTAAACCGCTTAGAGAGGGCTGGAAGCCCTATGAAGCGGTATATAAGTCTAACTGCTATTGCTTTTGCTATGTCTTTATTTATTAAAAGCTTACCCGGCCTGTATTATTTTATAAGTAACTCAAGGCAGTGAACATATCCAACACAACGTCTTCCACTTATTTTCCCCACAACAACCACCCTGTGAGGTGGGTTGGAGTGAGAGAGAGAGAGAGGGACTGGTCCAAGGTCACCCATTCAGTTTTCAAGTCTAAGGTGAGACTAGAACTCACCGCCTCTCCTGGTGATTGGTCCAAAGCTACCCAGCTGGCTCTCGTGGCTGAGGCAGGACTAGAACTCCCAGTCTCCTGGTTTCTAGGCCAGCACCTTCCCCGTCAAGCTGCCTCTGTAATACGTCGGCCCTTCGGTTTGAAGGCATTCCCTGCTTTAAGGGTCACAGCGAGAAACCACCGCCGGCATCCCTCATCCTTTCCTAAGCTTTCCTTCTTATTTCCAGGTCAAAATACCACAAGTTGAAATTTGGCACTGAGCTGAACCAGGGGGAAAAGAAACCGGAGGCCTCTGAACCAGGTAGTGGGGCTGGGCTCACAGCTGCCCCTCGGCCAGGGGGACTCCAGTTCCGGGGCTGCTGTTGGGTGGTCCCTGGAGCTGAGGGACTTGTTGATGGGACTCTCTTTCGCACTTAGTGTCCAACGGGCCAGCCGAGCCCCTTTCCCTGGAGAACAGCCCCTTCATCTGGAAAGAAGGACGCCAGCTCCTCCGTCAGTGAGTAGCCGTGGCTTTATGGGGGATGGGGGGGGCTTCTTCTAAGGGAAAGGAAGTGCACCCACCCTCCCCAGTGATGGTTTTTTTGGCGGGGGGGATAACAGTTTGTTTGTTTGTTTGTTTGTTTGTAGTTTATTTATAGGCCGCCCTTTTCCCTGAGGGGACTCAGGGCGGCTTACAATCAAAAAAGGAAGGGGAGTGTAGGACAATACAAAAAAAGAAATGTGCACAAAGTAAATTAGACAATAATTTATTGTCTAATTGGCAGCTGTTTTTTGGACAGCTTTCCCCAGGAGTGTGCCAGATTCTTTGTCATCCAGATAAAATGTGCCAGGTTGAAATCGCCTGGTTCCAATTTGACCGAATTGTTCTGTCCTTGCTGGGAGGATAGTCCCCTTTGAGCCAAACGGGGCTGTTTCAAAAGTTTTGCCCAAGACAGGTAGTCCTCGACTTACGACCGGAACGCAGCCTGCCCATCACGGTGGTTAAGTCATATAAATAAGTAAATATAAAGTTACCTAAATAAATAAAGACAGGATGTTCATTAGGCCCATCAGCCACAGGACCAACCTGATTTTGGCGTGGCAGCGGTTAAGCAAAGCAGTGGTTGGGTCTGGGCCAGTTTGCCAGAAACGGGAAGTGCCGGTTTTCAGCAAAACCGTGGCAAAACACAGTGATTTAACCACAAGATGCTGCAAACAGCCGTAAATGCAGGCTGGTTTCTAAGCATCCAGGGTGTGGTCACATGACTGGAGGGGACTTGGGGCCGCCAGAAGTTCGGAAACCAGAGACGAGACAGAATATTATGAAATTTGGTACCAAAGCTATCAGTGGTTGGAAATGAGGGAAAGGAGTCGGAACAGAACATTTTGAGGACTGTAAAACTGGAACTGGATAATACATAGAGAAATATATAAAGGAGGACAAGAGATGTATTAATAAGGTCAGTGTAGCTACGTACCATAAGTAGAAACTGTATTTATTGTTAGGTTAAAATATATATGGAAATGACAAATGTCCAATGTTTTCAATGTTTATTCAATAATATATATATTATTGTGACACTAAATACATACCTATTTCCCTGGCTCAGCTGATAAAGGAGGAGAACCTTGTGGCTTAGTGGTTAACACATCTGCCTAACATGTAATACAGCCCAGGTTCGAATCCCAGTAAGGGTATGGCTAGCTGATGAGAGCTAAATAGCTTGAAATAGATCTATACTAGTCTCCCTGTATTTATTTATCAGCACAAATACAACACATATGTAACAAAGGCAACAGTAAAAATACTGGCTTTCTGTCTGGATGGTCTCTTGTGATGAGCCAATAGACAGAGAAAGGAAGCAGTAGGCTTCCTCCCATATTTGGGCATTACCAGGGGTTGTGACACTAAATACCTACCTACCTACCTACCTACCTACCTACCTACCTACCTACCTACCTACCTACCTACCTACCTGTATTTGTGTTGTGTTTGTGCTGATAAATAAATAAAAGGGGGACTAGTATAGATCTATTTCAAGCTATTTAGCTCTCATCAGCTAGCCATACCCTTACTGGGATTCGAACATAATGGAAGCAGTTAGCTTCCTCCCATAATTGGGGCATACCAGGGGTTGTGACACTAAATATATATATATGTATGTGTGTGTGTATATATATATATGTATATATATAATGTTGGGAACTAGATCGTAAGTGCCTTCAGAGAGGCTCCATCATAACTTCCGTTGGTTGCAAATCACCCTGCCTGTTGGACTAAAGGCCGCCTCCCCCTGGGGTCTCTCTTCCAGGTATCTGGAAGAAGTGGGCTACACGGACACCATCCTGGACATGCGCTCCAAGCGAGTCTGCTCTCTGCTGGGCCGCTGCTCCATGGAGCTGAACGGGGCTGCTGAAGCTGGCGGACTGGGCACTGGACCAGCCCTGGCGGCCACCAGCCTCAACGGAGGAGAGTCGCTTCTCGTCAAGCAGATCGAGGAGCAGATCAAAAGGTGAGCGGCCGTTGGGATGGGCTTTTGGGGGAGGGGGGTCTGTCCAGGTTGGAGAGGATGACCTCGCTGGGAGTCTTGGTTTGTGGGTCTCCATCACCGCGGCTCTTGTTAGGTTTCCTGGAAGAGGGAAAGCGGCTCCTTGCCTTTCTTCGTACTTCCTGTTTGATGTTGGCATTAAGGTGCTAGCAGTAGCATTGATGATGTATTATTTGTATTTTATTGGCCTTGTATGCTGCCCACTCCCGAAGGACTCCGGGCGGCTCACAATCAACAAGGGAAAGGGATAAATAAACAGTAGACAAACAACAATTTAAAATACACAACATTCATAGTTACCGTGGGGCTGGCTATTTCAACAGCCCCCCAGCCTGCTGGAGCTAGTTACCTAGTTGGGTCATGAGATGTCTGAGAAAAGCACCAAGCTCAGCACCAAGGACGCCACATTCCTTCTCCCCACAACCCCCTCCCTTCTAGCACTGATGATGTTACCTAGTTGGGTAATGAGATGTCTGCAAGAAAACCACCAAGCTCAGAGAGCACCATGACTCCACAGTTGTCCTCTTCCTCCTCCTCCTCCGCCTCTTTCTCCTTCTCCTCATCTTGCTCCTCTTTTTCCTTTCTCCATTTTTCCCCTTTTCTTCCTCCTCCTCCTCCTCCTCCTTTCTGCAAACCTCACTCCTTTCTATCACTGATTATGTTTCCTAGTTTGGTAACAAGATGTCTACAAGAAAACCACCAAGCTCCACAGTTTTCTTTTTCCTCCTCCTCTTCCTCCTCCTCCTCCTCCTCCTGCTCCTTCTCCTCCACCACCATCACCACCACCACCTCCTCGATACAAATCTCCCTCCCTTCTAGGACTGATGATGTTACCTAGTTGGGTCCTGAAACGACTCAAAGAGCACCCAGGACTCCTCAGTCCAACTCTGGCCTTCCAGTGGATTACCTTCTCTCTTCCTTCTGGCAGGAACGCAGGGAAGGAAGTGAAGGAGCGGATCAGTAACCCCGTCATGGAGAAAATCCCCTTTTTGAGGGGTTGTGAGGACGACGACAGTGACGAAGAGGAGGATATGGAAGGCCTGTCCCTGGAGACTCAGCGGCAGCATAAGAAGCAGCGCGTAAAGGTATATCCCCCTTCGCTCCTTGTTGAAGTTGTTGGGGCGCAGCAGGCACTGGGAGGCAGGCGGGAGACTAAGCTGGCTGAGCGGTGCCCACTTTCCGGTGAGGACTAGAACCTTGTCATTTTTAAGGACGGACACTGGATTTCAGCTATTCTCGCAATAAAAATTTGTAAAGTGAAACCGAGCATGAAAAGTGCAACTCACAACAGATGTTTTGCGACCTGTCGGACACATTTTAGAAGCATTTCAAGGACGTGAAAGTTTCGTCCACTTCTTGTTCTGTTTATTACTCAGGAGTGTCCAAGTTTGGTGACTTTATGGCGGGTGGAATTCTGGGAGTTGAAGACCACCAGTCAAGTCGCCAAGCTTGGAGCCTCCCCTATTTTAAAGCACGGGATGTCAATCATCCTGTGGGTACAATTATCGTGTCTTTTGCTCTGCGTGTGCAATGTTTTAATTTATTCCCTTCTGTTTTTCTAGTAGAAAAAGCAAAATATCAGCCTGCTGCTACTGGGGTAGCCCTCAGTCACTCAAGAAGCACTGTAGCTTCACAACAGGGCTATCCTAAGAATTTACCAGGCCCTTATTGGCGGTATTTTCCCTTCAGTTTAATTTCAATTTGGGCACAAGGAATATTTTAACAGCCTTTTCGTCTTCACCGCGCGCCAGACCGCAAACGAGAACCCGGTTTTTCTACGTCCACAAGGGGTGGAATTCCCTACAGGGTGGATTAGGAACCCAGGCCTAACCAAGCTCGGTGGGCCGTGCTTTTCTTGGCAGCTCGCCAACAAGCCCCTGATGCCCGAAGTGGAGGATGAAGACGACGATGAAGATTCGGAGGACGCCCTGAGCGAGTTCGACTACTTGGGCTCCGGGGAAAACGGGGAAGGATCTGGGGACACGCGGCGTGCTGGGGATGGCAACGAACTGGGTAAGTTCTCGGTGGTCTCTCGACTCCTTGATCCGGGAAGGGTCCCTGGGAGGAGAAAGGGGAGAAGGGAGTGAAATCTGTGGGGGGGCTGCATCGGATGCCTCCAGGAACAGAGTTTGGCATCTTAGCTGCTGGGGGTGTGTGTGGGTCAGAAGGTGCTTCCTCGCTTGCGGACGGGAGACCCGAATGGGCAGAGTTTGGAAGGGACCTTGGAGGTCTTCTAGTCCAACCCCCTGATCAAGCAGGAGGCCCCGTCCCATTTCAGACTGAAAGTAGCCTTCGGCTTACAAACTGTTCCTCCAAAGGCTCAGAAAAAAGGGGAGTTATGACCCAGGCCGAGACCGCTGCAGCCGCCATCATGTGACCAGAATTCAGAGGCTTTTCAACTGACTCGTGTTTATGACGGTTGCAGTCTCCCGCAACCGTCGTGGGATCCCCTTTTGTGACAAGCAGGAAGCCAGATTCACTTAACAGCCATGTTACTAACTTAATAACTGCAGTGATTCGCTTTGTAACTGTGGCAAGGGGGCAAAACTCACGAAACAAACGTCTCACTTAGTGCCTATGGGGATTTCCCGTCATGAGGACACGGTGGTCCCAAAGGGGCTTTTTCCCAAGAGGCAACTGGGCTCCCTGGTTTTTCTTTGAAGAAGCTCCATGGATGGGAAGTGAAACGTCTTCAGAGAAAAAAGCAGAAAGCCCAGAGTTGCCTTTTGGAAAAAAGCACCTTTGGGTCTCACTTAGTAACAGAAATTTGGGGCTTGGTTTTGGTTGTAAGTCGAGGGCTTCCAGTATGGTCTTTGGTGACACCTTCATCCTCCCTGAATTCCAAGAGTGGGCCTGATTAGCAACCATCGGCTCAGCTGACTCAGTTTTCCCTTCTTTCCTTCTTTTCCTTCCTTGCTTCCTTCCTTCCTTCCCTTCCTTCTTTCTTTTCCTTCCTTCCTTCCCTTCTTTCTTTCTTTTTCTTCCTTCCTTCTTTTGTTTCCTTCTTTTTCTTCCTTCCTTTCCTTCTTTCTTTTTCTTCCTTCCTTCCCTTCTTTCTTTCTTTTCCTTCTTTCTTTCTTTTCCTTCTTTCTTTCTTTTCCTTCCTTCCTTTCCTTCTTTCATTTCCTACTTTTTCTTCCTTCCTTTCCTCCTTTCTTTTTCTTCCTCCCTCCCTTCCTTCCCTTCTTTCTTTTCCTTTCTTCCTTTCCATCCTTCCTTCTTTTTCTTCCTTTCCTTCCTTCATTCCCTTCTTTTCCTTCCTTCCGTCTTTCTTTTCCTTCCTTTTTCCTTCCTTCCTTCCTTCTTTTCCCTCCTTCCTTCCTTCTTTTCCTTCCTTCCTTCCATCCTTCTTTTTCTTCCTTTCCTTCCTTCCTTCCTTCTCTTCCTCCTTTTCCTTCCTTCCTTCTTTCTTTTCCTTCCTTTTTTCTTCCTACCTTCCTTTCCCTCCTTCCTTCTTTCTTTTCCTTCTTTTCCTTCCTTCCTTCCTTCCTCCTTTTTCCCTTCCTTCCTTCTTTTTCTTCCTTTTCCTTCCTTCCTTTCCTTCCTTCCTTTCCCTCCTTCCTTCCTTCTTTTTCTTCCTTCTTTACCTTCCTTCCTTCCTCCTTTCTTTTTCTTCCTCCCTTCCTTCCCTTCTTTCTTTTCCTTTCTTCCTTTCCATCCTTCCTTCTTTTTCTTCCTTCCGTCTTTTCCTTCCTTTTTCCTTCCTATCTTCCTTTCCCTCCTTCCTTCCTTCTTTTTCTTCCTTCTTTTCCTTCCTTCCTTCTTTCTTTTCCTTTCTTCTTTTTCTTCCTACCTTCCTTTCCTCCCTTCTTTCTTTCCCTCCCTCCCAGGGCCCCGCAGGGTGAAGCTGCAAGGGATGCTGGCTGATCTCCACGATGTTGATGGACTCTCTCCTAAGCCTTCCATGCCGCCAGCCATGACGTCTCAGCCCAGGTCCCACGAAGGTAATTTCTCCACACTTTTTTGGCTCCCAATTGTCCTTTTCTCCCTCCCTCCCTTCGCCCTGCCCTTCCCAATTGCTTCCTCTTCTCTCCCAATCAGGGTCGCTGGGCTTCTCCTCCGATGTCTTCATCATGGACACCATCGGAGGGGGGGAGGTCAGCTTGGGGGACCTCGCAGACCTGACCGTCACCAACGACAACGAGCTGAGCTGCGATGTGAGTCGCCTTGGGGGTGTCCCGGGAGGCCTGTCGCCCTTTCCCCTGCCTTGCCCTCCCGCTCCTCTCCCTGCAGCCGCCCTGCCCGACCGGCTGGGCCAAAGGAGAGGGGCCTGCAGGGCAGGAGGAAGGGGGCACAGGAGGAAGCCCCCTGGCCGCTGAGTCTTTCCTCTCCTGCCTTCCCAGCTCTCGGACAGCAAGGACACTTTTAAGAAGACCTGGAACCCCAAATTCACCCTGCGGAGTCACTACGACGGCATTCGAGCTCTGGTCTTCCACCACCGGGAGTCGGCTTTGGTCACCGCCTCGGAGGACGGGACCCTCAAGCTGTGGAACCTTCAGAAGACGGTGGCTGCCAAAAAGTGAGCCCCCAGGGAAACTCCTTTCTCCACTCCCTCCTTCCTCTCCTCCCTCCCTCGCCCCTCCCTCCTTTCCTTCCTTCCCTCCTTCCTTCCTTTCCTCCCTCCTTCCTTCCTTTCCTCCCTCCTTCCCTCCTTCCTTCCCTCCCTTCCTTCCTCTCCTCCTTCCTCTCCTCCCTCCCTCTCCCCTCCTTCCCTCCCTCCTTCCTTCCCTCCCTCCTTCCTTCCCTCCCTCCTCCTTTTCTTCCTTCACTCCTTCCCTCATTCCTTCTTTCCTCCCTCCCTTCCCCTCCCACCTTCTCCCCTCCTTCCTTCCCTCCCTCCTCCTTTCCTCCCTCCCTCTCCCCTCCTTCCCTCCCTTCCTTCCTCTCCTCCCTCCCTCTCCCCTCCTTCCCTCCCTCCTTCCTTCCCTCCCTCCTTCCTTCCCTCCCTCCTCCTTTTCTTCCTTCACTCCTTCCCTCCTTCCTTCCTTTCCTCCTTCCTTCTTTCCTCCCTCCCTCCCCCCTCCCACCTTCTCCCCTCCTTTCCTCCCTCCTTCCTCTCCTCCCTCCCTCTCCCCTCCTTCCCTCACTCCCTCCTTCCTTCCTTAATTCCTCTATCTATAGATCTTATATCTTCCATCCATCCCTCTATCATCTACCTATCCTATCTATCTATCTCTATCATCCGTCCGTCCGTCTGTCCATCTCTCTCTTTGTCTATCTGCATCATTTCTGTGCCACCCACCACTTCTGGGCCTCTGGGCAGTTGACAGATAAACCCCTCCCGTCGTGTAAAAGTCACAGCCTCTTTTCCGGTTCCAGGAACGCTGCGCTGGATGTGGAGCCCGTCTACGCCTTCAGAGGACACAGGTGCGCAGATGTGTTTGCTGCAGGGGGGGGGGGGGCTTTTTAGGATGCCAGGCAGACAACGCCATTGGCTCTCAACCCTTCCCCTTGTGGGAAATTACCGGTATCCACAACTTACAGCAATTCACTTACTGTCCGCTCAGAGTTGCAACGGCACTGGAAAAAGGGGCTTGGGACTGTTTTCCCCACGACCGTTCCCAGGGTCACATGATCAGAATTCAGCCCCTTGGCAGCAGACCCATACTTACGACGGTTGCAATCTCCGGGGGGGGGGGGGTCACATGATCGGCTTTTGCGACCTTCTGCCAAGCCAAGGGGGAAGCCAGATCCACTTAACGGCCGTGTGACTGACTTAAGAACTGCAATGATTCGTTTAACAACTGTGGCAAGAAAGGTCGCAAGATGGGGCAAAATTCACTTAACAGCTGACTCGCTTAGCACCAGGAACGTTGGGTTCAATTGCGATCATAAGTCAAGGGCTGCCTGTACGATGATAAGACATTACATGGCAATCTGTGGCCTACTTCTCAGCCCCCCCCCCCAGCAGCTGCCCCACTCTTTCCCAGGGGGGGCAGCAGCCCCGAGAACCTCACAAGGAAGCCCTGCACGCAGCTTGCAGGGGGACTAATCATCGTGTTGGGAAAGGTGGTTTGGGAGTAGGGATCCTTCTCAACCCCTCCTCTTGGCTTCCCTCCTCAGGGGCCCGGTGCTCTCGGTGGCCATGGGTTGCAACAGCGAGACCTGCTACAGTGGGGGATCAGACGCCAGGATCCGCTGTTGGAAGCTCCCCGATCTGGGCATGGACCCTTACGACGGCTACGGTAGGTAGGAAGCTCCCCTTGGTCCAGCAGCCTCCTCTTCCTCCTCCTCCTCCTCCCCTCTCCTCCCTGGCAAAGTGGAAGTACAATATAATACAATAGCAGAGTTGGAAGGGACCTTGGAGGTCTTCTAGTCCAACCCCCTGCCTAGGCAGGAAACCTTATACCGTTCCAGAGAAATGGCTATCCAGCATCTTCTTAAAGACTTCCAGTGATGGAATATTCACAACTTCTGGAGGCAACTTCTGTCCCACTGATTAATTGTTCTCACTGTCAGGAAATCCCTCCTCAGTTCTAAGTTGCTTCTCTCCTTGATTAGTTTCCACCCATTGCTTCTTGTTCTGCCCTCAGGTGCTTTGGAGAATAGCTTGACTCCCTCTTCTTTGTGGCAACCCCTGAGATATTGGAAGACTGCTATCATATCTCCCCTAGTCCTTCTTTTCATTAAATTACAATACAATACAATACAGTAGCAGAGTTGGAAGGCACCTTGGAGGTCTTCTAGTCCAAACCCCTGCCTAGGCAGGAAACCCTAGGCCACTTCAGACAAATAGTTATCCAACGTCTTCTTAAAAACTTCCAGTGTTGGGGCATTCACAACTTCTGGAGGCAACTTCTGTCCCACTGATTCATTGTTCTGACTGTCAGGAAATTTCTCCTTACTTCTAAGTTGCTTCTCTCCTTGATTAGTTTCCACCCATTGCTTCTTGTTCTACCCTCAGGTGCTTTGGAGAATAGCTCAACTCCCTCTTCTTTGTGGCAACCCCTGAGATATTGGAAGACTCCCATCATGTCTCCCCTAGTCCTTCTTTCCATTAAACTAGACATGCTCAGTGAAAAGAAGTCCCGAAAGGAAATACAGGCTTTTATGCTACTTCGGTCTGGAGAAATCTAAGTGGCTTACAAGTAGAACTTTCTATTCCTCAATTCTAAATTCACGATCCTAACCAAAGGGACTGCTGATCTGTTTTTTTCTCCCGCTTGCCGGATACCATCCGCATCAAGCGAAGTGTCTTAGATGTTATATATATATATCTCTAGGACCCGGATATCTGCGAGACCATCTTCTGCCGCATACCTCCCAACGACCGATAAGATCGCACAGAGTGGGCCTTCTCTGGGTACCGTCAGCCAGACAATGTCTGCTGGCAACTACCCGGGGGAGGGCCTTCTCTGTAGCCGCTCCGACCCTATGGAACGAGCTGCCCCCAGAGATCCGGACCCTACCCACTCTCTCATGGCCTTCCGAAAGGCTATTAAGACCTGGCTATTCCGGCAGGCCCCGGGCTGTTGACCTCATGACCGAGGTCCAGCCCCGATTAGACTGGGTGGCTTTTTTAATCTATGTTTCTTTGTTTTTAACTTTTCTATTTTTAAAACGTATTTGTTGTAAGCCGCCCGGAGTCCTTCGGGATTGGGCGGCCTATAAATTCATTAAATCTAATCTAATCTCTGTCTCTCTGTGGCATAGATCCAAGCGTGCTCCACACCGTCCTGGATGGCCACACGGATGCTGTCTGGAGTCTGGCCTTCAGTCTGGCGAGGAATCGCTTGGCTTCCTGCTCGGCGGACGGCACCGTGAGGATATGGGACCCGTGCAGCGGCGCCTGTCTTAGCACCTACAACACAGACAGCGGTGAGCTGGCCTGGGAGGTGGCGGGGCGGGGCGCACGGGATTCCCCTGGCACTACAAAGGGGTGAGCCTTTAAGATAGGGTGGGATAAAGACATCTTTATTGTCACTTTTTCCTGTGAACACATCCAAAGAAATTCTGATGCCTGCTCTCAAAAGTGTGTGTGTGTGTGTGTGTGTGTGTTGGCTGAGGAATTCTGGGAGTTGAAGTCCACATGTCTCCAACATTAGCGATCCTTGATTTAGCAATAGCAATAGCAGTTAGACTTATATACCGCTTCATAGGGCTTTCCGCCCTCTCTAAGCGGTTTACAGAGTCAGCATATCGCCCCCAACAACAATCCGGGTCCTCATTTTACCCACCTCGGAAGGATGGAAGGCTGAGTCAACCCTGAGCCGGTGAGATTTGAACTGCCGAACTGCAGATAACAGTCAGCTGAAGTGGCCTGCAGTGCTGCACCCTAACCACTGCGCCACCTCGGCTCTTGTATTTAAAATACATAGCAGAAAAAAGAATCTTTAGAGCAGTGTTTCTCAAGCTTGGCAATTTGAAGATGTCTGGACTTGAACTCCCAGAATTCCCCAGCCAGCGAACGCTGGCTGGGGAATTCTGGGAGTTGAAGTCCGGACATCTTCAAGTTGCCAAGCTTGAGAAACACTGCTTTAAAGTTGACAAAGTTGAAACCTCCTTGAAACTTACAAATCAGTTGGTCACTTCTAATGGTCAGTATACAACTGGTTGCAAGGCAAGGATTGTAAGTTAAAAATCAGGATACTACAGAACCATTGCATTGGAGGGCTGACCTTCCCCCGCGGCCCTGTGGGTTCCCTCCTGCAGAAAACGGCACCCCGACCTCCGTCGCCTTCTCCAGCACTGATGCCACGCGGGTGGTGGCAGCCTTCCAGACGGGCAGGGCGGTTCTCTATGACGCAGAGGCTGCCTGCCCCATCTTGACCTTCGAGGGCAGAGCTGCCAGTGGTGAGTTGGGGCAGGTGGATGAAGAGGGAGGTACTTTGGGAGGGGTGTGTGTGTGGATTTTTGTGTCAATTTTAGCTGGGCGGGTTGAGTTTTGAAATGATAGAAGTGTCCTTAATTGTACAATAGTAATAGACTCATATACTGCTTCATGGGGCTTTTGCAGCCTCCTCTAAGTGGATTACAGAGTCAGCACTTTGGCCCCAACAATCTGGGTCCTCATTTGACCCACCTCGGAAGGACGGAAGGCTGAGTCAACCTTGAGCCAGTCAGGATCGAACTTCTGCCAATTGGCAGAGTTAGCCTGCAGTACTGCATTCTTACAGGAAGGAGAGGAAGGAAGGAAGGTTTACAGAGTCAGCCTCTTGCCCCCCCCCCCCCTACCCAACAACCTGGGTCTTTATTTGACCCACCTCGGAAGGATGGGAAGCTGAGTCAGCCTTGAGCCGGTCAGGATTGAACTCCTGGCAGTAGGCAGAGTTAGCAATAGCTCTTAGGCTTCTATACCGCTTCACAGTGCTTTACAGCCCTCTCTAAGCGGTTTACAGAGTCAGCATTTTGGCCCCAAAATCGGGGTCCTCATTTGACCCACCTCGGAAGGACGGAAGGCTGATTCAACCTTAAGCCAGTCGGGATCGAACTTCTGCCAATGGGCAGAGTTAGCAATAGCAATTGCCCTTATGCACTGCTTCTCAGTGCTTTACAGCCCCCCTCTAAGCGGTTTACAGAGTCAGCCTCTTGCCCCCCCCCCAAACAATCTGGGTCCTAACAACCCTCCTTGAACTGGAGCGCATGCCCTTCTCTTCCCTTGGGACAGGAGCCAGCCAGATCAACCAGGTGGTGAGTCACCCCACGCAGTCGGTCACCATCACGGCACACGACGACCGAGGGATCCGTTTCCTAGACAATCGGACAGGTAAGCTAAGTGGGGGGGGGGGGAGAGACTTACGGCCTCCGATTCCTTCCTCCTCTCTGAGCTGGGTGGCTTTCTTGCAGACGTTTCATGACCCAGCTAGGGAACATCATCAGTGCTAGAAGGGAGGGTGGGTTGTGGAGTGGAGGAGGAGGAGGAGGAAGAAGTGGGAGAGGAAGATTGTGGTCCTCCAAGAGCCTTGTTGTTTGCAGATATTAGTAGGTAATATCGGGAGGGGGGGATGAGGAGGAGGAAGAGGAGGAGGAGGAGGAAGAGAAGGAGGAGGAAGTGGAGGAGGAAGAGGAGGAGGAGGAAGGGAAGGAGGAGGAGGAGGAGGAGGAGGAGAAGAACAACAACAACAACAACGCGGTGCCTTGTGCTCTCTGAACCTGGTTGTTATCTTGCAGACATTTCACCAACCAGCTAGGCAACCTCATCAGTGCTAGTAAGGAATGGGCTGAAATTTCAAGCCCGAGCTACAGATCCTTCTCCTTTTATCTGATTCCTTCACAAGAAACGGGGAAGCGATTTCCCCCCTTCGGGGCTGCAAAAGAAAGCTGGCAGGAGGATCCGCTCTAGTCCTGACCACGTTTCCTCTCTTGCCCAGGAAAAGCCGTGCACTCTATGGTGGCCCACCTGGATGCGGTTACCTGCCTAGCTGTGGATCCGAAAGGCGTCTTCCTGATGTCGGGAAGTAGGTACCTTCCTCCCCCTTCGTCCCCTGGGCAGAGAAATGGGCAACTGGCACAAACCTCACCCAATGCTGCTCAGCCCAACAGAGTGTAAGGTGGGGGGGTATCCAAACTTGGGAACTTTTAAGACTTGTGGACTTCAACTCCCAGAATTCCCCAGCCAGCATATAGCTGGCTGGGGAATTCTGGGAGTTGAAGTCCACAAGTCTTAAAAGTTCCCAAGTTTGGACACCCCTGCTGTAAGGCCTGAGTCTCCTCGGGAACTCTGCTTCTCCTTGGACCAGGCCTGGGCATTTTACCCCCCACCCCCTCCCCTGTGCCACATCCATCCCTTTGGCCCACCTTGTCTGGCCGGCGTCAGGAATGAGAAATCCGGTATAAATAATGCCGTACATGCAATGCAGCCTCCTTGGTTTTATTCTGAAGAAATGTGGTTCTTTCTTTTCTTTTTTCCCCCCTACCTACCTACACACACTCTCTCCCTACCTAACTACTGTATTTCTCTCTCTCTCTATTTCTCTCTCTCTCTATCCCTTTATCTACCTCCCTACCTACACACACTCTCTCCGTATCTACCTACTGTATTTCTCTCTCTCTCATTCTCTATCCCTTTATCTACCTACCTACCTACCTACCTACCTACTCTCTCTCCCTACCTACCTACTGTATTTCTCTCTCTCTATTTCTCTCTCTCTCTCTCTCTCCCTCTACCTACCTACATACACTCTCTCCCTACCTAACTACTGTATTTCTCTCTCTCTGTTTCTCTCTCTCTATCCCTTTATCTCCTCCCTACCTACACACACTCTCTCCGTATCTACCTACTGTATTTCTCTCTCTCTCATTCTCTATCCCTTTATCTACCTACCTACCTACCTACTCTCTCTCCCTACCTAACTACTGTATTTCTCTCTCTCTCTATTTCTCTCTCTCTCTATCCCTTTATCTACCTCCCTACCTACACACACTCTCTCCGTATCTACCTACTGTATTTCTCTCTCTTTCATTCTCTATCCCTTTATCTACCTACCTACCTACCTACTCTCTCTCCCTACCTAACTACTGTATTTCTCTCTCTCTCTATTTCTCTCTCTCTCTATCCCTTTATCTACCTCCCTACCTACACACACTCTCTCCGTATCTACCTACTGTATTTCTCTCTCTCTCATTCTCTATCCCTTTATCTACCTACCTACCTACCTACCTACCTACCTACCTACTCTCTCTCCCTACCTACCTACTGTATTTCTCTCTCTCTATTTCTCTCTCTCTCTCTCTCTCCCTCTACCTACCTACATACACTCTCTCCCTACCTAACTACTGTATTTCTCTCTCTCTGTTTCTCTCTCTCTATCCCTTTATCTCCTCCCTACCTACACACACTCTCTCCGTATCTACCTACTGTATTTCTCTCTCTCTCATTCTCTATCCCTTTATCTACCTACCTACCTACCTACTCTCTCTCCCTACCTAACTACTGTATTTCTCTCTCTCTCTATTTCTCTCTCTCTATCCCTTTATCTCCTCCCTACCTACCTACTCTCTCTCCCAACCTACCTACTTTATTTCTCTCTCTCTCTCTATTTCTCTCTCTCTCTATCCCTTTATCTGCCTACCTACCTACACACACTCTCTCCCTATCTACCTACTGTATTTCTCTGTCTCTATCCCTTTATCTATCTACCTAACTACTCTCTACCTACCTACCTATTGTATTTCTCTTTCTTTCTCCTCCTCTCTATCCCTCTACCTACCAACCTACCTACTTTTTTTTTAAATTTCCCTCTTCAAAACCTAGGTGCGTCTTATACTCCGAAAAATATGGTAATAACCCACACCAGTGGTGGGTTTCAGCCGGTATGGCCCGGTACAGCTGTACCCATAATAGTCGGGAGCAGCGGCCACAGTACTGGTAGGGTGGCTCGTTTGGCCCACCCGCCCGTCCGCATTCCATAACTGGGTCAATTGCGCAGCGTGCGGCGCCTGTGCGTCCTCCCATGAGCAGCTGGTTGTCGCAGGGGCGGTAGAGTGCGCATGAGTGCGCAGCGCACGTCAGGCGCGTGCACGAACAGACGATGCGATGGTAGGAGCACTCCCCCATCCCCCGGATGAGTTCTCCCTTGAGAAGATGCCCTTTGGCCTTCGAGGCCCAGCCTGGCCCTTTGGTCTTTGGCTGAGCGGCTGTGCCCGGAGAGTGGGGGGAGACCCTGGCCGCCCAGGAGGCTCTTGCATGGTGTGGGTGTGATTGTGGGTGCCTCCCAGCCGTCTCTCTCTCTCTCCCTGCAGGCCACGACTGTTCGCTGCGGCTGTGGAACCTGGATAACAAGACCTGCACGCAGGAGATCACGGCTCATCGCAAGAAGCACGAGGAGGCCATCCATGACGTGGCCTTCCACCCCAGCAAGGCCCTGATTGCCAGCGCCGGAGCCGACGCCCTAGCCAAGGTCTTCATATGAAGGGGAGGCAGGCCTGCAGGTGAGCCCTGCGCCGGGGAGGGAGGGGGGGAGGCAGGTAACGAATGTCTGGTCAGCATTCAGGGTCTCCTGCTTGAGCAGGGGGTTCGACTAGGACAGGGGTCTCCAACCTTGGCAACTTTTAAGACTTGTGGACTTCAACTCCCAGAATTCTGGGAATGGAAGTCCACAAGTCTTAAAGTAGCCATGACTGACTGAGGAATTCTGGGAATTGAAGTCCACAAGTCTTAAAGTAGCCATGATTGACTGAGGAATTCTGGGAATTGAAGTCCACAAGTCTTAAAGTAGCCATGATTGACTGAGGAATTCTGGGAGTTGAAGTCCACAAGTCTTACAGTAGCCATGATTGACTGAGGAATTCTGGGAGTTGAAATCCACAAGTCTTACAGTAGCCATGATTGACTGAGGAATTCTGGGAATTGAAGTCCACAAGTCTTACAGTAGCCATGATTGACTGAGGAATTCTGGGAGTTGAAGTCCACAATAATATTGCCATTATTGTCAATGTACATCATGTATACAACGAAATTGGTTAAAGTTGCCAAACTTGGACACCCCTGGAATAGAAGACCCCCAAGGTCTCTTCCCAACTCGGGTTACAGCTAGTCCTTGACTTACAACCAAGGCCAAAATTTCCATTGCTAAGTGAGGCCGTGGTTCGGCAACTTTTGCTCTGTTTTACGACTCCCCTTGCCACAGGGGTTAAGCAAATCCCCCACCGTCGTTAAGTCAGCAACACGGCCATTAAGTGAATCCGTCTTCCCCCTTGACTTTGCTCATTGGTCGCTAAAGGGGGATCATGCAACCACCAGGACAGTCATAAATATGAAGCACGTGGCTAAGGCTCTGAATTTTGATGCTGCAATGGCCATAAAAGTGTCAAAAACGGTCCCAGGTTCCTTGTTTTCCATGCCGTTGTAAGTTTGAACGGTCCCTCAGTGAACTGCCATAAGTTGAGGACCGGCTGTATTCTGTTTTTTAGGACCTCATCTCTGCCTCCCATCTTCACGAGCCCCTTTTTCCTTTTCCCAGGAATCCCGTCTCTTCCGCTTCCTCCTTTCTCTGGCCCAGCAGTGGTGCTAACATGGCGCGTTCCCTCACCTGCCGGGACCCTCCCCGTCTCTCACCCGAGCTCGGGACCGATGCCTGCTGGACAGCACGAGGGGCCAGCCGTGGCCCCTTCCTCGCCCTCGCAGCTCACCTCTCTTCACCAGCACTGAAAACATTTTTTCCACTCATTTCAATGCCGCCCTGTGGTTTTTATTTCCCAGCTCAGGGAGTGGAAAAAAAAACACGCCCAATTTACCCCGTCCCCAACGGCCATCGGAAGGGGAAGGAATCCCCCTGACTCAGCTGCTGGAGTCTGGTGGGGAGAGGCACCTGGACCCCCAAACCTCAGCCTCTTTGGGAAAGGGGCGTTGAAATCCCCCCCCCCCCTTTCTTGGCTCGGTTGACCTGAGGACATTTTTTGCTTTCTTCAAACGTTTCGGGCCGCTTTGATGCCGCGCAGACTCTTCCCGAAGACGGACAAAACGCACTGGATCCCCAGCTCCAAAGTCGGGGCTACGGGGCTCAAGATCCGGAGGAAATCAAGTGCCAACCTTTGCTCCTTCTGAGCCACAAGATGACCCCCTCCCCCTTTTCTGCCTCCCCTTCCCCTCTGCAGCCCCTTCGGATCTGCACACGGGGCGTGCCTCGCTCAGTGGCGACGATATTTGGAAGAGGAGACGGGGGTGTCATTCTCGTCCAGCCCCTCCTGCCCCCCCAATTTCTCAGGCAGGTATCCTGGAAGAGGCAGGAGATTCTGGGTGAGGGTCCGCTCTGCTTTTGTGGGTATTCTAAAGCAGAGGGTCTGCAAACGTGGCCCCTTTAAGACTGCCCGGATTCCCCAAAGAATTCTGGGAGTTGAAGTCCACAGGTCTTAAAGGGGCTGCGTATGGAGACTTCTAAAGGGGAGAGATAAGAGAAGGGCATCGGGGAGCAGGGTTGACCAATCAACCAGCAAACCATCCCATGCTGGTCTATCCTGCTAGAGACTAAACATCCTGGCTTGTTCCCGTCCTTGCTGGCAGGGGGCTTGGGGGGGGGCAGGAGGAAGGGGTCGGGGAATGTGGTGAATAGGGTGAGGAGGATGGTGATAAGTTTTGGGGGAAGAATGTTGTGAGGCCCACCCTGCAGGGGTTGCTCCTGGGTGACCCTGAGAGGGAGGGGAGTGGGTTGTCAAAATGGGCTCAGAGGAAGGGGGTCCTGCTTTTGGGTGGGTGGGTGGGGGGCTGCGTCCTTGCAGAAGGTGGGGGGAGGCGCCAGATGTGACCTCCTCTTGACAGCTGGAAGCAAAGCAATCCGCAGCCTTTCTCAATTTGGGCCACGGGAGTTGAAATCCAAACGGAACCAGTGGGGGGGGGGGGAATTCTGGAAGTTGAAGCCTCCCCATCCTGAAGTACGACAGCTGGGGGATTCTGGGAGTTGAAGTCCATACCTTTCCCAGTTGCTAAGGTTGGGTGGGGTGGGGGGAACCCACTTATTGGAGAGCCGTGCCTGAACCCAGCTTCATGGGAGCAAGAGGGGCACAAGGACCCACCTTTTGGGGGTCTATACTGCGGACCAGACCATCCGCTCTCCTGGAGGGGTGGAGCTGTGTAAATTTCTCCTCCCCCCCCCTCCAGCGCCTCCATCTTCGTCCTAAATTGGCCAACCCCACATGGGGTGGGCAGCTGCCAGCTTCTGTCCCTGGCCTGGGGCACCGGTTCTGCGCAAAGGTGTGGGCAGAAGCACAGCTCTTGGGGGGGGGGGGGCCTCTGCAGCGAGGGGGGTCCTAAAAGTCAAGGGAGCGAGCACCACCAGGAGATCAAAGCCCCCTCTTTTTTTAATGCACATCTGTGGGCTTCGGTTTCCCAATTCTCTCCTCCCTCTTGACCTTATAAACTCCCCCTCTCCCTACAAAAGCCCCCCAAGCTGTGTACCCCTTTCCCTGCAGTTGGGAGTAATTTTTTTTTGTGGGGGGGAAGCGAAAACGGTTTGGGTTTCTCTTTTTTTCAAGTTTTATCTCTTTTTCGGGCTTTGGGGCTTCCTCGTTTTTGTATATTCTGTACAGTCGAAGAAAACAAGATTCAAAAAGAAAAAGGACACACACACACACACACACACACACACACACCTGGGCACTCAGAAGGGCTGATGATCCTGGAAATAACCACAATCTCCTTATCACTGTGTGATAGTTTCTACACACCACCGTCATTGTTTTTTTTTTAAAAAGAGAGAAAACATCCAATTCGAACTCGAGACGGGGGAGAGGAAGGCCGATTTCAAAGGGGAGAAGCAGCCGTGTGACGTGTACCCCAAATTTATACCCACCCACCCACCTCCAAGACTCACTACTGGCCACTCTCTCCCCCTCCCCATTTCCCCCCCCCCTTTCCTCTTCTCTGGGGCTCATCCGGACTCTGCAAGCCTGCTTTTTTTTATAAAAAAAAAGGAAACAAAACCCGCCAATTTAGCGTTCTCCTATATATTTATTTGAACTCTCTTTGTCTTTATAATTTGGGGCCTTGTTCTAATCCTAAAACTCAACTGTATGTGGGACAAAAGAAAAAAAGAAAACTGCCTCGGTAATAATATTAATAATAAAAAGTAATAAATTTAAAAGGAACCCAGGTGATTGTTTTGCAAACAGAGCGAGGAATTGCAAATACATTTTCTGGTTGTCTGCAATGTTGGGGGGGGGGTGTCTTGCGCCCCCCCCCTTACTGTTTTCAAGGGTTGGGGTTTTTCTGTCATTTTTCAAAAGGAGACCCACATCTGGCCTCAGAGGGGGGGCTCCTTTGGAGATGCCTGGGGGGGGCCAGGCTGCTTTTTCCTTCCTGGGGGGGGGGAGGCACCCCCTCCACACAACCCTGGTGCTACTTCCTTTAAAAAGGGGGGGTGGGCAGCATTCAGGATAAAGGCTGTGAGGGGGAGTCCCCAGGTGGGGTGATAAAATCAATACTTTATTTGTTTCTTTGCATAAATGAACTCGAAGGCAGTGAACCTATCGAGCACGCCTTCCTCCTCTTTACCCCACAACAACAATCCTGTGAGGTGGGCAAGGCTGAGAGAGTGACAGGCGCAAAAATCACCCAACCATCTTCCATGCCTAAGGCGGGACTAGAACTTGCCGGCTCCTGATGATTGGCCCAGTCACCCAACCATCTTCCATGCTTAAGGCGGGACTAGAACTCGCCGTCTCCTGATGATTGGCCTAGTCACCCAACCATCTTCCATGCTTAAGGCGGGACTAGAACTCGCCGTCTCCTGATGATTGGCCCAGTCACCCAACCATCTTCCATGCTTAAGGCAGAACTACAACTCGCCGTCTCCTAGTTTCTAGCTGGGGAATTCTGGGAGACAACGTCTGCACATCTTTAAGCAATCCTGCTTGAGAAACCCTGCTCAAAATTAAGCTGCTGGTCCTCATGATCAAGACACAAGTTTTAAACTAATCCAGAGCTCCCAAAAGTAGAAAATGGGGGGGGGGGGGTGTTGTAGAGCTACTGATCTTCTGACTTGGCTGGCTGAGGAATTCTGGGAGTTGAAGTCCACAGCTTTTGCAGGCCCCCTGCGTGACATAATCAGGAAACCAAAGTGGCTTGTGGCTTGTCAATCATCCTGCGGCCTGTTTCCTTTTATGTTGAGATAGCAACCCTTTTTTTTTTTTTTAAACCACTTGAGGATTTCCCGTCCAGCCCTTCCCCTTTGCTGAAATCCAGGCCCTGAGAAGCAGGAGGGGCATCCCCATTAAGACAACTTGGCTCACTGTTGTGACCCGGGCATGCCATGGCAAGTGCCAACCGCCCCCGCCTGCCTTGGGTACGGTTTTCCGGAGCGCCTGTCAGCTTTGACTTTAGGAAACGATGCGTGCAGGGCCTCCCAGGCGCTGCACCTGGCTCAGAGAGGCTTCCTGGCTGGGGCGGGCGGGCAGGCAGGCAACCAGCGGTGCCCGCAGGGTGGCACCCCAAGGGCAGCTGAAGGTGAAAGCCTGTCGGACTGGCTCCGTCACCTTCGGGAGCCAGGCCGGGTGGCTGCCAAGGGAAGAGCCCTCTGGAAGTCTCGGGGGGCAGGGGGGGCCTGCTTTGGCTTCCGGCTTCCTTTCAAGCAGCAGAAGGATGGAAGCAAGTCATTGTCACTCGGGGCAGAAGTGTGTGTGGGGGTCTTCTATGCGCCCTGACCTGGGTGGGGGGTTGCTTTACCCAATTCAGTAGCCTCCCTCTGGGCCAGAAGAGAGGGTGGCTTGTGGAACGGAGGATGAGGAAGACCACGAGATCCTTGGCTCTTGGTAGTTTTTTCTGGAGACGTTTCCTAGCCCAAGTAGGTAACATCATCAGGGTTAGAAGAGCGTAGTCTTTCCTCTCTCCTTAAAAACCCCTCTCTCTTCCAGCACTGATGATGTTGCCTAGTTTGGGCATTGAATCTTCCTTCTTTCCAAAGAGTCCCTGGTGATCTCTGAGCTTTGGAGGAGGGGAATGGGTTCTTGCAGACGTTTCATTCACCAACTAGGTAACAGCATCAGTGCTGGAAGGGAAGGGGTTTGCGAGGAAGAGGAAGAGGACAACCACTGTGTGGTCCTTGGTGCTCTCCGAGCTGGGTCATTTTCCTGAAGATGTTTCATTAACCAACGAGGTATGAAAAAAAAAGATTTAAAAGGAGAGCCAAAAACCCATGCACCTCCTTGCCACCAATCAGCATCACCCGGCTAAGCAGAGATCAATCCCGAGATTGAAAGTAGACCAACAATCGAACCGTAAACAATAAGGAACAAGCAACGATTGACAGTAAACAACACCCCAATCCAGGAACCACCGAGAACCCTCCCACCAACGCTGACAAAGCCAGGCCATTGGATAGAAAGAGTGGAAACTCTACTCCTCCCGAGCACTGATGATGTTACCCAGCGGGGTCACGAAACGTCAGAGAGCACCAAGGATCTCACAATCAGCGTTGTCTTCCTCTCCTCCTCTTCCCCACCACTACCTGAAACTCCACTTTCTTGTTCCACGGAAGATGCTCCCTAGCATCTCCCAAACATCTGGAAGAAAACCACCCGGCTCAGGGAGCACCAAAGGCCGCCACCCTTGTTGTCCTCCTCCTCCTCCTCCTCCTCTCCACGAACCCCACTCCCTCCTAGCGCTGACGATGTTACCCAGTGGGGTCGTGAAACGTCTGCAAGAAAATCACCGAAATCAGGGAGCACCGAGAACCCCATAGATGTACGAGGAGTGTCCTCCTTGCCAGCCCAATCAAGCCCAGGGCTCCCTCCAACCAGCCAGTTTGCCAAGAATTGTGGCCGGTCGGCCTTCGAATGTGGCCTGCAGGGCTAAATGGTTGGAGGGCAGCTGGGCTGCTGCAAAGGGGGCCACCAAGCCATCTGTAGCTTTGCCCCCCACAATTACATCCTTCGGTCAACGGCAGAGAAACTCTGATTGCTTCAGCGTTTCCCTTTCAGAAAATTAGCCAAAAACTCCCCATGAGCCCGGGAGTTTCTCGCTGCTCCTTCATCTGCTCGTCCACTTCCAAAATTCTCGGCTTCATAAGTGAGAGCAGGTGGCCAGCTGGTGAGATGAAGTCCAGGGGACATTTAAGATATCTAATTCCCAGCTTCTTAATCTAGGATAGCTGGCTTTTTTTTTTTTTTACAAACCTTTTTTTATTTTTTATTACAAATTTGAAAACTTATTTTCAAGCAAAGTGTTGTCCTGTTTTTTTTCTCCCCCTTTTTACATTCTCTCTTATACATAATTAATTTTACATCACATTATCATTCCTAATTTTGGCCCCATATTTTCTTCCCATATTTCCATCTTGAATTTATATTTTCCCTTAACAAATAAGCGAAATCATTTTTCGCCCTTTCAGAAAAAAAGTATACCAACTTTAACATTTCATTATCAAGTTCCTTTTTAATATGAAAAGTAATTTTACTTAGCTGGTTACAGGATAGCTGACTTAATGGGGAGCGGGATTCAAATTTTCCCACGGCACCACCCCATTTCTGAGCCTACACAGAGAACACAGGAAGGCCGCGATTGAGCCCTCAAACTTTCGGCGGTTAAGGGAAACGGCTGCTGAGTGAGTTTTGCCCCATTTTACGACTGTTCCGGCCACCGTCGTTAAGTGAATCCCTGCAGCGTTTATGTTAGTAACTGAATCTGGCTTCCCCATTGAATTGGCTTGCTGGAAGGTCGTAATGACCTTCAGGACGTTGAAACCGTCATAAGTACATGCCAGTTGCCAAGCTTCTGAATTTCGATCACGTGACCACGGGGATACTGGAGTGGTCGTTAAGTGTGAAAAACAGTCCTAAGTCGCTCATTTGCTTAGCGGTTCATCCAAGTTACACAAGTGACTTGCACTTATGACCATCGTAGCACCACTGCAGCCACAAGATCAAACTTAAGTCATAAGTCAAGGACTAGTTAGGTTTTATGGATCGCTTTTTCGTGACGTAAAAACAAGGCTCTCGGGAAGGAGATGATTCACACCCAGGACTGGCACGCAGGCTGGCATTCCAGGCTGTGGGAACCGCGCCGCCAAGGGGCATAACCCGGGCAGCCTTTCCAAGCAGGATGTTTCTGCCAAGGCAGACAGGAAGAGAGAGCCAAGCTGCCCCTCCTTAACTTCCAGCAACAGCACTCGGATATCTGGCGGCTGCAGCTATTGTAGGGGGGGGAGGCTTTATCATGAGGGCCGGCAGCCTCGGAGGAGGAGAAGGACCGAGGCTAAGAAACACGGGGGGGGGGGGGGGGAGGTTGCAAAGAAAGGCCGTCCAAATCGATCCATGGAGTTCGATCTCACTTTTGCTCCTTTTACAAATAACTCCAGGCAGTGAACGCCTCCAGCACATCTTCCTCCTCCTCTTTTTCCCACAACAACAACCTTATGAGGTAGGTTAGGCTGAGAGAGGGGTGGGGGGGAATGGCCCAAAGTAATCCAGCTGGCTTTTGTGCCTACGGCGGGACTAGAACTCCCAGCCTCCTGGTGATTGGTCCAAAATCACCCAGCCATTATTCATTGCTTAATGAGGGACTAGAACTCACCAACTCCTGGTGATTGGTCCGAAGTCACCTAAACCAGCTTTCATGCCTAAAAAAATGGGACTAGAACTCCCAGCCTCCTGGTGATTTGGCCTGAAGTCACCTCGCCAGCTTTCATGCCTAAGGTGGGACTAGAACTTGTGGTCGTCTGTTAATTGGCCCAAAGTCACCCAGCCAGCTTTCATTGCTACGGTGGGACTAGAACTCACCGTCTCCTGTTGATTTGGCCCGAAAGTCACCCAGCCAGCTTTCCTGCCTAATGCGGAACTACAACTCGCCATCACCAGGTTTCTTGTCTGTGGCCTAAACTCAGTCGAGTTTTGGACCAAACTTTTTTTTTTTAACAGAAGGTGCCACAAACTGAAAAGAAAGACGGACGGACTCCAACTCCCAGAATCCCCCTAGCAGTCCAGCCCTAGAGTTAGGGTCCCCAAAACCTCCTGGGGATTTGATGAGAAGGGGGGAGCCTGGGTCTCCCTGCTACTAAAAGGCCACACCTGAATTCCGACACCTGTTGGATGACTCAAGGCTTTCATTCCGGGAAGAAGCGCCAGAGAGAGCGGATTATTATTATTATTATCATCGCACCCTCCCTTTGGATCTCGGTTGCCCTGCAAGGCTCCAAGTCATTCGCCAGATCTCTCCTCCGCCAAGACATTCCAAGCGGCTCAAGAAGAGCCGGGGATCAACCCATCAATCAACCCACCAATTAAAGTGATACAGTCCCTATCTCACCCTTCGCGGATTAGTGCAAAGATGGGTTGCTACTACAGATCCCACAGTGCTTTGCTAACAGGGCTATGGGAGATGGGGGGACCAGTACATCCAGATGAGATGGGGGAGGGGACTCTTAGCCCTCAAATGCCCTCTCCTCCCCTGCTCTCCTGTCAAATGGAGCAACATATGTATGTATATATGTATGTATATATGTTTAAAGCAGTGTTTCTCAACCTTGGCGACTTTAAGTCCTGTGGACTTCAACTCCCAGAATCCCCCAGCCAGCATTCGCTGGCTGGGGGATTCTGGGAGTTGAAGTCCACAGGACTTAAAGTCGCCAAGGTTGAGAAACACTGCTTTAAAGGAGGGCACATCCTTTTTAATTTTAATTTAACTTTTAAAAAACTTTTGTAATATGTGTTTATTTAATGTTGTACGCCACCCTGAATCCTTTGGAGAAGGGCAGCATATAAATCCAATAAACCAAACCAAACCATGTGTAACTATTAAAATGGAAAACAAATCGCAGAGAAGGAATTTAAGATTGTTATGCAAATCCAGGGAAAAAGAGAGGAAGAAGCGAGAAGAGTAGGAGAGAGGGGAGGAAAGGGAAGAAGAGGGGAGGGATGGGGAAGAGGAAGGGGGGAGGAAGCAACCTCGATGGTACTTTTAACTGGAGGAGGAGGAAACATTGTTATAAATGTGAAAAGGTAAACACATTATCATCAATGAGAGTTATGAGATCCTATGTTTGGGAAGGTGTGTATGAGAAATAAAAATTTAAAATCATTCAAACAAAAAAAGCCCAATTTCTTGCCACGGCGCGGCCAAGAGACACAACGAGGAACGTGTGAATGCTTGCAAGGGAGGTTGGCAGCCGAGGGCAGAAAGCGGGCTTCTGGTTGGGCAATGGGAAGAAAAAGACTGGGTGCGTTGTGTTGTGTTGTGTTTCCAAAAGGAGCTCAGTCCTGATCTTTATCTCCTCCCTTCCTCCCTTCCTTCCTTTTCCTTCCTTCCTTATCTCCTCCCTTCCTCCCTCTTTTCCTTCCTTCCTTCCTTCTCTTTTTTCCCCATCGCCTCTCTTCCTTCCTTTTCCTTCCTTCCTTCCTTATCTCCTCCCTTCCTCCCCCTCTTCCTTCCTTTTCCTTCCTTCCTTCCTTCTCTTTCTTCCCCATCGCCTCTCTTCCTCCCTCCCTTCCTTTTCCTTCCTTCCTTATCTCCTCCCTTCCTCCCCCTCTTCCTTCCTTCCTTCCTTCCTTATCTCCTCCCTTCCTCCCTCTCTTCCTTCCTTCCTTCCTTATCTCCTCCCTTCCTCCCCCTCTTCCTTCCTTCCTTCCTTATCTCCTCCCTTCCTCCCCCTCTTCCTTCCTTCCTTCCTTCCTTCCTTCCTTATCTCCTCCCTTCCTCCCTCTCTTCCTTCCTTTTCCTTCCTTCATTCCTTCTCTCCTCCCTTCCTCCCCCTCTTCCTTCCTTCCTTCCTTCCTTCCTTCCTTATCTCCTCCCTTCCTCCCTCTCTTCCTTCCTTTTCCTTCCTTCCTTCCTTATCTCCTCCCTTCCTCCCCCTCTTCCTTCCTTCCTTCCTTATCTCCTCCCTTCCTCCCCCTCTTCCTTCCTTCCTTCCTTCCTTCCTTATCTCCTCCCTTCCTCCCTCTCTTCCTTCCTTTTCCTTCCTTCATTCCTTCTCTCCTCCCTTCCTCCCCCTCTTCCTTCCTTCCTTCCTTCCTTCCTTCCTTATCTCCTCCCTTCCTCCCCCTCTTCCTTCCTTTTCCTTCCTTCATTCCTTCTCTCCTCCCTTCCTCCCCCTCTTCCTTCCTTTTCCTTCCTTCCTTCCTTATCTCCTCCCTTCCTCCCCCTCTTCCTTCCTTTTCCTTCCTTCATTCCTTCTCTCCTCCCTTCCTCCCCCTCTTCCTTCCTTCCTTCCTTCCTTCCTTCCTTCCTTCCTTCCTTATCTCCTCCCTTCCTCCCTCTCTTCCTTCCTTCCTTCCTTATCTCCTCCCTTCCTCCCCCTCTTCCTTCCTTCCTTCCTTCCTTATCTCCTCCCTTCCTCCCTCTCTTCCTTCCTTCCTTCCTTATCTCCTCCCTTCCTCCCCCTCTTCCTTCCTTCCTTCCTTCCTTATCTCCTCCCTTCCTCCCCCTCTTCCTTCCTTTTCCTTCCTTCCTTCCTTATCTCCTCCCTTCCTCCCCCTCTTCCTTCCTTTTCCTTCCTTCCTTCCTTCCTTATCTCCTCCCTTCCTCCCTCCCTTCCTTCCTTTTCCTTCCTTCCTTCCTTATCTCCTCCCTTCCTCCCCCTCTTCCTTCCTTCCTTCCTTCCTTCCTTATCTCCTCCCTTCCTCCCTCTCTTCCTTCCTTCCTTCCTTATCTCCTCCCTTCCTCCCCCTCTTCCTTCCTTCCTTCCTTATCTCCTCCCTTCCTCCCTCTCTTCCTTCCTTCCTTCCTTATCTCCTCCCTTCCTCCCTCTCTTCCTTCCTTCCTTCCTTATCTCCTCCCTTCCTCCCTCTCTTCCTTCCTTCCTTCCTTATCTCCTCCCTTCCTCCCCCTCTTCCTTCCTTCCTTCCTTCCTTATCTCCTCCCTTCCTCCCCCTCTTCCTTCCTTTTCCTTCCTTCCTTCCTTATCTCCTCCCTTCCTCCCCCTCTTCCTTCCTTTTCCTTCCTTCCTTCCTTCCTTATCTCCTCCCTTCCTCCCTCCCTTCCTTCCTTTTCCTTCCTTCCTTCCTTCCTTATCTCCTCCCTCCCTTCCTTCCTTTTCCTTCCTTCCTTCCTTATCTCCTCCCTTCCTCCCTTCCTTCCTTTTCCTTCCTTCCTTCCTTGCAATTGCTCGACGGCACCTGCCATTCCCAACCAGGACGGGCTGGGGGTTCGCGCACTCTGCACATGCTCGCAGGCCCGGCCTCCAGGTGCTGGACCCAAGCAAGGGCTGGTAAGCGGGGAGGGGCAGCCTCTTCTTGCAACCCGGCCGCTTGCAATCGCCACCCCGGGGACCCCCGCGGGACCCCCGGCGGCTCCGCTTCCTCCCCGCGGGCTCTTCGGCTCGTTCCGGCTCCACTCGGGAGCGACGGGGCGGGCTCCGTGACTTCATCCCGGGGGCTGCCCATTGGCCGCGCCGCGTGTCACTCCACGCACTTCCTCCTCGGGGAAAGAAGCGAGCGGGGGGGCGAGAAAAGTTTGTCCGGCGGGGCGGGCGCTGCTGCCGCTTCCACGGAGACGCGTCCCGGGGGCTGCAGAGACGCCGCCGGGCTTTCCCGCGTGGGACAGAGAGAGAGAGACGGCGGGGAGGGCATCCGAGGAGCCCGCGGGCGTCTGGATGGCGTCCCTGCCCGCCGCCCCCGCGCCCGTGGGCGCCCCCGAGCCCATCCAGCCGGCCGCCTCCCCGGCCAGCCCCGCGGGGGTCTCCTTCCAGCTGCAGATCGGGCTGACCCGCGAGTACGTCCTGCTGCCCGCCGCCTGCGACCTCGCCCACGTCAAACAGCTGGCCTGCTCCATCGTGGACCAAAAGGTGGGGGGGGGGCGTCTCGCGGGGGAAGGGGAGGCGGGGGTGGTGGGGGAAAGGGGACCACCAGGAGAGCAAGGCAGAAGCCGGCGTCTCTGGACTCCGTGATCCCTCGCGGGGTGGCGGTGGGAAGGAGCGAGATCCGGAGAAGCCGGGGGTGGCGTGCAGGTTTCCGGGGCAGCCAGCTCCGGGAGTTCGAAGCCCCGGCGGCTGGGGTCCCGGCGTGGGGTCGCTCCGCGGCTTCTGCCCCTGGCCGTTCCCGGGCTCCGCATTGCTGTAGGGCGGGCAAAGGCTGGAGAGAGCCGTCCGGGGAGCCTGGGGCTGGCCCGCCCCCGCTGCCCTTTGGCCGCCTAGGTGTGTTGCACAGGTGAGTCCAGGGAGAGCTTCCAGGTGATGCTTGTGGGCCAAGCTGCTCCTGGGTTTTCTCCCCCCCCCCCCAAAAAAAAGGCAAATGAGTTTTTTTTTCCCCTTTGAAAACTTTTCTCAGTTCACAAAAAATGAGAAAAGTCCCAAGTGGCCTTTTGGGGAGGGGGAAGAGGAGGAGAAACACCTTTGGGACAGGTGGGTGGCTGGACACACAACCTGCCCTCCTTGAGTTGCCCACGGAGGCCTTTGGGCCAGGGGGCTTCTTGGCTTGGGAGAGGGAAGGGAGCCAGGAGGAGGAAAACCGGTTCTGGGTCCTTGCTAGCCCAGCTCAACTCACCTGGGCAGGTGAGGGGCAGATCAAAGGGGCAGGAATGCACGGAAAGTCTCCGGGTCAGGGCCTTGGTTGGGGGAGGGGGGGGGAGGAAAAAGCAAAATACACCCGAAATTAAGAAGAGAGAGAGAAGCAGTTGAGTAAAGGGGCCAGGTTAGAGCCGGACAGATGGACCTACCTTTATTACTTGGAATACGGCATCCAGTTTTGGTCGCCACGATATCGAAAAGATGTGGAGACTCTAGAAAGAGTGCAGAGAAGAGCAAGAAAGAGGATTAGGGGACTGGAGGCTAAAACATACGAGGAACGGTTGCAGGAACTGGGTATGTCTAGTTTGATGAGAAGAAGGACCAAGGGAGACATGATAGCAATCTTCTGATATCTCAGGGGTTGCCACAAAGAAGAGGGAGTCAAACTATTCTCCAAGAACCTGAGGGTAGAACAAGAAGCAATGGGTGGAAACTAATCAAGGAGAGAAGCAACCTAGAACTGAGGAATAATTTCCTGACAGTTAGAACAATTAATCAGTGGAACAGAAGTTGCCTCCAGAAGTTGTGAATGCCCCAACACTGGAAGTCTTTAAGAAGATGCTGGATAGCCATCTGTCTGAAACGGTATAGGGTTTCCTGCCTAGGCAGGGGGTTGGACTAGAAGACCTCCAAGGTCCCTCCCAAATCTGCTATTGTATTGTATTATTCTTCCAAATAATTCAAGGTGGTGAACCTATCCAACACACCTTCCTTCCTCTTCCTGTTTTTCCCACAACAACAACCTTGTGAGGTGGGTTGAGCTAAGAGGGAAAGGGGACTGGCCCAAAGTCACCCAGCCGGCTTTGAGGCCTAAGGTAGGACTAGAACTCACTGCCTCCTGGGGATTCGCCCATGGTCACCCAGCCAGCTTTCATTACCTAAGGCAAAACTAGAACTCGCCACCTCCTGGGGATTGGCCCAAGGTTCCCCTGCTGACTTTCATGCCTAAGGCAGGACTAGAACTCACGGCCTCCCTCTCCCTAGGCTGGTTCCTTAACCACAGGACCAAATGCCCTCTCGATATTAAATATCCTGCAAAAAAATGTGGAATTCCAGAACCCATAATCCTCCAAACACTTCTTAAGGTCTGACTTGTTTGCAGAAAGAAAGAGGAGAGGACTTAAAATTTGTCATGCTAGATAAAGCATGTCACCCCACCCCACCACCGCCTCTACAATGGTTTGCATTCCGCACACAGAATAACAAGAGTTGGAAGGGACCTTGGAGGTCTTCTAGTCCAGCCCCCTGCTCAAGTAGGAGATCCTAGACGTGCCCAAACTTGGGAACTTTAAAGACTTCTGGACTTCAACTCCCAGAATTCCCCAGCCAGCCATGGGAACTTTTAAGACCTGGGAACTTTAAGACTTGTGGACTTCAACTCCCAGAATTCCCCAGCCAGCACAGCAGGGACATCAAAAGCTCAGTGCATTCAGGACTGGTTTCAAACATTTTCATAATAGGGATATTGGGGAGGGGGGGAGCAAATAAGCACGGCTGGCTGGGGAATTCTGGGAGTTGAAGTCCACAAAAGTCTTAAAAGTTCCCAAGTTTGGATACCCTTGGTCTAAACCACCTCTGGTTTTTAAGCCAAGATGCCCCACTGAACCCCCCCCAGTTTAGTTGGAAACACTGGTTTATAGCAGTGTTTCTCAACCTTGGCAACTTGAAGATGCCTGGACTTCAACTCCCAGAATTCCCCAGCCAGCGAATGCTGGCTGGGGAATTCTGGGAGTTGAAGTCCGAGCATCTTCAAGTTGCCAAGGTTGAGAAACACTGTCCTAACCACTGCTGGGGAATTCTGGGAGTTGAAGTCCGAGCATCTTCAAGTTGCCAAGGTTGAGAAACACTGGTTTATAGTCTGTTTTTCAAACTTGGTTTGCTTTCAACTCAAGTGAAGCCCAGTTTGAAAAATGTGAGTTTATGGGAGGGGGGGGGGTTGGAACGTATACAAATATGGCAGCCCCTCCTGAACGACAACGGGGAGATAAGCATAGACTTCAAGAAGCCACAGGGGAAAATAAAATCGAGGGCAGGGAAACCCCCACCCAGAAATGAAAACAGGGCAAAAGAACCAAAGAATTGCGACGCTGACTTAGAAGAAAAGAAAAAAACATTTCCCCCCCCCCCCCACGCTGCCACGTTGCGTTGCAGTGGCGGCTTGCAGAATTCCTGGCGCGCAATGCAGTTTGCATTTTTGCAGGTGGCGCTTTCGAGGTGTGGGGGGGGGGCAGATCTTGCTTGGATTCTGGGGAGCAGCAGGGGGTGGGGGGTGGGATCCATAGGGTTAGGGCATGGGAGAGAAGCCGGTGCAGAAAAACCTCCCTGGCGGGTGCTGAATTTGAACTCGGAGCCGGCTGGAGAGACACACACACACACCCCAGAGGCCACCTCTCTGCACAAGGGATGGTGCTGCTGAGCGAGGCTTTTAACGTGACAGCAAAGGAGCGGAAACGACAGCTGGGCCCTCGCCGCCCGGCTCTTTTGCTCGACAGGAAAGGGAAACGGTCCCCCTGTTTTTGGAGAGCGATAATCTGTGGGGGCTTCTCCCGGATGGAAGCCACCCCCCACCCCCCCATATCCGTTGCTGCTGCTGCAGACAGAAGGAACGCTGGATGGCGAAGAGGGGCCTTCAGTGGTATTCCTTACTGCCCCCTGCCATCCCCGGTTTCTGAGTAGCCCAAAGGAGTTTGATTTTAGGCGTTTATCGTATTTAAAGAGCTCCCAGCAATGGATGGAATCGAATCACCTAGAACTAAGGGTATTTCCAGACAGTGAGAACAATTAACCGGTGGGACTGCTTCCCTCTGGACGTTGTGGGAGCTCCATCCCTGGGGGTCTTAAAGAAGAGATTGGAGAACCGTTGGTTCTGAAATGGGTCTAGGGTCATCTCCTAGAGTAGGGGATGGACTAGAAGGCCTCCAAGGTCCCTCCGGACTCTGTGATTGTATTATTCTATAATCCTAGAACAGTGTTTCTCAACCTTGGCAACTTGAAGATGTCCGGACTTCAACTCCCAGAATTCCCCAGCCAGCGAATGCTGGCTGGGGAATTCTGGGAGTTGAAGTCCGGACATCTTCAAGTTGCCAAGGTTGAGAAACACTGTTCTAGAACATTTAATCGATGGGACGGCTTCCCTCCAGAAGTTGGGGGGTGGCAGGGCATCCCTGGAGGCTTTTAAGAAGAGATTGGACGGGGGTTTGTCTGAAATGGTATGAGGCTTCTTGCTTGTGCAGGGGGTTGGACTAGAAGACCTCCAAGGTCCCTTCCAACGTTGTTACTCTGCTACTGTTCGACTTTACAACTACAATTGAGACCAGAAATAAACTTATTATAGGAAGAACGGTTGCAGGAACTGGGTATGTCTAGTTTAATGAAAAGAAGGACCAGGGGTGACATGATGGCAGCCTTCCAGTATCTCAGGGGCTGCCCCAAAGAAGAGGGAGTCAAGCTATTCTCCAAGGCACCTGAGGGCAGAACAAGAAGCAATGGGTGGAAACTAATCAAGGAGAGAAGCAACTTAGAACTGAGGATAAATTTCCTGAATAGGGAAAACAATTCACCAGTGGAACAGCCTGCCACCAGAACTTGTGGGTGCTCCATCACTGGAGGCTTTCAAGAAGAGGTTCAGACCACTTGTCTAAACTGCTATTTGCAGGTAGTCCTCAACTTACAACCGTTTGTTTAGTGACCGAAGTTACGGCGACAGTGAAAAAAGTGACTTACGACTGTTGCAGTCTCCCCATAGTCAAGCGATCAAAATTTGGACGCTTGGCAACTGACTCATTTTCACTTAATGCTTCACATATTTTACTTAGCAACTGCGGCAAAAAATCGTAAAATTGGGCACGCCTCACTCAACAGCCATCTTAGTGATGGCAATGCCTGTCCCAATTCTGGTCGTAGGTCGAGGACTCCCTGTAAAATGACCGACTGAGCTGAGAAATGGCTGGCCAAACATCCGTTTTGACCGGGGCTGAAAACCTCTGACTTCAGTTGGGTATTATTCCGGCTGAACAGGAGACAGGAAATCTGGGGTGTGTGTGTTCAGGCTTAAGTGGACGAGCAAATTTGTTAGAAGGTGTTGCCTTCACGAAGGGACGAAGTGGGATCTGATCTCTGGTTAAAAACAACAGGATTGGAAGGGACCTTGGAGGTCTTCTAGTCCAGCCCCCCCTCCCCCCTGCTCGAGCAGGAAATGTGAAGTGGGTACCCACTGTGGGACGATACGCTAAAAGTTTAGATAAAGTGTGACCAGGTCCCACGCGTTGACAAGTAAGACGTGGGTTTTTATTTGGGGGGGATCTACGTATTCCGAAGAATAGGCCTCTTTCTGTTTTCGTGATAGTCCGTAAAGTGGGTGAATTCACTTTATTTCACTCTGCTGGTACCCCTGTTTTTTTTTTAATTTAATTTTAGGCTTCAGTGCATTTGGGGTGAATGGAATAGTTTGATAAAGGCCCTTTTTAGGTGTGGATTGAGGACGGGCAAATAATCTCATTTCTGACAGCGTGGGAAAGCCGTAAGGCACTCGAAGAGAAGTGGACTTTCAGCTCACAGAATTCCCCAGCCAGCAGGAGAATTCTGGGGAGCTGATGTCCACTTCTCTTCAAGGGACCAAATGGGAGAGGGGAAAAAAAACATCCTTAAAAACCCAAATTCTACCAGCTGCTTTGCAAATGTCAAGCTTTCAACCCTGCTCGGGGAGGAGTCCCCGTTTAATTCCGGCGATCCTCCACGTTGAGAGGCAGTCTACCTTGGAAACGCCCAATGTTAAAAGGCAGAGAACTGGCCCACGCCTGCATTCCTGGTGGATTTCCTGGCTGCACATCTGCTTGCCAGCTGTTGCCTTTGGGAAAGGCTGGAAACGGATAGGAAAGCGCGCATTTTGTGTGTTTTTTTTTAATTTTTCCCCCTCTATGGGGTGTCTTCCAACATCTGGCAGAACTACAGACGGGGGATCCCTTGTTCCATAGCCTCTCCGAAGCCCCAAATAGTCCTGTATGAAGGTGGGGGGGGGGGAAAGGCAGGCAGGGGTCTGGCTCCCCCCCCCCCAACAGCTCTGATGCAATCCCACAATCGGAGGGAACAGTCCCCGTCCCCCCCAAGAAGACTGGCATTTGTGCAACCTCTGGGTGTTTTTCCAGTCTGCTCCCTCCTTGCTGTCCAGCCTCGCTGGTGCCAGCTGGGTGAACCACTGGCATTTCGCCCCCACGCCCTCCTTCCCTTCACTCTGCCTGGTTTTAGCTGACCTTAAACTTAGTTTTATAAGTTGATTTTTTTCCCCACTCGGGTTTGAATGCTGGGCAGTGGTGGAGGGAGGGGGGCTGGTGCAAGAAGAGAGGAGACCCTGAGCCCCCCCCCCAATCTGAGCTGAGAAGTTGACGCATTTCCAAGGAGGGGAGGATTAGATTTCAAAGCTCTTGGAGGCAGAAGTGAGGCTGTCCTGTCTCCAAATGGCGTTTCGTGCCCGCAGATGTGTGGGACTCCAATTCCCAGAGTGCTTTGCTGGCGCTTCTCCCACCCCTGGCAGAAAATGTTCCCTTCTCTTGCAAGGGCCCTGGGGGGGTGCAGTGCGAAAGAGGAGGAGGAGGAGGAAATGGGATCTTGGCAGGAAGGGAAAGTTTTCTTAAGCCTTTCTCGGGACGTCAGGCACAGGGCCACCTTGCCTGGGGAGGGGGCCATGGTAAATGACACATTTTGCAGCAAAATCCTCAAGGAATTATGCCATTCCTCGGGAGAAGCTCGGCGGGATTCAAATGCACTTACTTTTTATTTATTGGCTTATAAAAATTTATTTGCCGCCCATCTCGTATCCGGTGGTCTTTGGAGCTTACAGCAATTCAGTGCTGTGTGATTTACTCCCCTGTAAGCCCATAAGGCAGTGGTTCCCAAACTTGGCAACTTTAAGACTTGTGGACTTCAACTCCCAGAATTCTCCAGCCAGCTCTGCAGAGCTGGCTGGAGAATTCTGGGAGTTGAAGTCCACAAGTCTTAAAGTTGCCAAGTTTGGGAACCACTGTCATAAGAGATTATAGCTGCCTTCTTTGGACTGGGTGAGACTCCAGAGAGGGGGTTCTGCTGAGAACGGTGGGCTCACCCCCACTTAAAAAAAAGGGATGGTTTATGATCACAACAGGGCCTGGAGCTCCCCTCTTCCTTCCCTCCATGAGCTCTGTCCTAGCTTGGGCAGGGGGGGGGGAGAATCCCACCCCCCAAGGGCTTGCAGTCGGCGTTTCTGATGGCAATACATTGTGTGGAAGACTGCAGTGTAGAGCGATGGAGATGGGGAGGGGTAGTGGGCTAAGAAGGATGTGGTGCTGTTGGTGTCGTATGTGTGTGTGTGTGCGGAAGAAAGAAAGAGAAAGAAAGAAAGAAAGTAGAAAGAAAGAAAGAAGAAAGAAAGAAAAAAGAAAGAAAGAAAGAAAGAAAGAAAGAAAGAAAGAAAGAAAGAAAGAAGAGAGAAAGGAAGGAAGGAAGGAAGGACGGACGGACTTGGAATAACAGAGTTGGAAGGAGCCTTGGAGGTCTTCTAGTCCAACCTCTGCTCAAGCAGGAGATCCTGTATTAATTCTGGATAAAAGGTTGTTCAAACTCTTCTTGTAAATCTTGAGTGATGGAGAAAGAAAGGAGGGAGGGAGGGAAGGAAGGAAAAATAAGAAGGAAAAAGGAAGGAAGAGAACGAAAGAAAAGAAGGAAGGAAAAGAATGAAAGAAAAGAGAACAGAAAGAGGAGAGGAAGGAAGGAGGGAAAGAAAAAGGAAAGAAAGAAAAAGAGAAAGAAGGAAAAGCAAGCAAGAATGAAAAAAAGAGAAAAAAAGGGGGAAGGAAGGAAAGAAATAGAAAGAAAGAAGGGAAAGCAAGCAAGAATGAAAGAAAAGAAAGAAGGAAGGAAAAGAATGAAAGAGAAGAGAAAGAAGAGAGGAAGGAAGGAAATATAGAAAAAGGAGAGAAAGAAAAAGAAAGAAAAGCAAGCAAGAATGAAAAAAAGAGAGAAAAAAGGGGGAAGGAAGAAAAGAAAGAAAGAAATAGAAAGAAAGAAGGGAAAGCAAGCAAGAATGAAAGAAAAGAGGGAAGGGAGGAAGAGGAAAAAGGAGAAAAGCCCTCGGGCCCAATCTGTCGTGCAGAGGAATGTGGGGAATCAGCCCTTCCAAAATCACAGCCCAGATTTGCATAACCGTTGGTGCCAGGAGGCCTCGCATGGCCGCCCCGCCTCGCCTTCTTGCCTACCTGCCTGGAACACGTCGGCTTCCTGTGCAGCCCTCGGGGCCCCCGCCTGCCTGCCTGCCTGCTTCCCCAGAACCCTCCAGATTCGAACTCACCCCTCGGCCTGCCCTCCCTCTCCCCTCTCCCCCCCCCCCCCAGCCCCATGGTTGCCGGTCTGCATTTTTGGAAAGCCTCCTGCAAAATATGTGCCAAGTTGGCAGCGCCACAAAGGGCCCCCCGCTGCCTCTCGGTTTCTGCCCAAGTGCCCGAGGGAGGAGGAAGCCCTTTCCCTCCCCTGCAGGGGGGATTTCTCACCCTCCCTGACTTCAAGGGGGGGGGCGGAGGACGGGGCGGGGGGGGGGAAGGAAGGTTCAAAAAAAACCAAAGCCCCAATTGGATGGCAGGTGCTTCGTATTTTTTCGGCTGGCGTCTTCCGGAGAAAGCACCTGGGATGGGCAACAACAGGCAATCCTCGACTTATAACCGTCCATATGAAGTTATGGCGACGTTGAAAAAGAGAGAGACTTACGATGACTTTTTAGGACTTGTGACTGCTCCATGTGCTGATCACACGGTCAGAATTGACACACGCGGCCACGGGCTCCCAGGGTCACGTGATCCACTTTTGCGACCTTCCGACCAGCAAGGCCACTCCCCGTTACTAAGTGAACCGCTGTGTCAAGAAAAGCCATACTAGGGTAGGCCAAAACTCGCTTAGCAACGGAGTCTCTTAGTACAGTGTTTCTCAACCTTGGCAACTTGAAGATGTCCGGACTTCAACTCCCAGAATTCCCCAGCCAGCGAATGCTGGCTGGGGGATTCTGGGAGTTGAAGTCCGGACATCTTCAAGTTGCCAAGGTTGAGAAACACTGTCCTAACCACTGCTGGGGAATTCTGGGAGTTGAAGTCCGGACATCTTCAAGTTGCCAAGGTTGAGAAACACTGTCCTAACCACTGCTGGGGAATTCTGGGAGTTGAAGTCCGGACATCTTCAAGTTGCCAAGGTTGAGAAACACTGTCTTAGTAAAAGAAATGTTGGCCTTCATTATGGTCATAAGTCAAGGGCTACTTCGATAGTAATTTGTGGACTTCAACTCCCAGAATCCCCCCAGCCATGAATTCTGGGAGTTGTAGTTCCCAGGTCATCAAGGGGCCATAATTGTCCACCTGGGATGTACACAGACCTCTCTGGTCCTCCCTGATAAATAAATATGGATTATTTTGACAGTCTTGTCAACATAATATTTTGATTGTGTATAATTATATTTTGATTAGGTAGAATTATGTAGATTAGGTAGAATTTCGGGAGACCCCCCCCCCAGAACTGTGACACTCCAGGTTTTCCAGGGTGTTCCCCCAAAGATTTTGGGGGTCTAGGGGGGTCTCCCTAGTTAGTCCTGATTTAGCCACTGCCTCATTTACAACTTTCACAGGTTTGTAAAGCAAACCTGTTTCTTCCTAAGCACAGTCGTGGCTTCCCTTAGCAATTGATTCATTTAGTGACCAAGTTGTCGATTGTAGTTGCTAAATGAGGACTATCTATAAAGCCAGAGAAGGTGCAAGGCTGTATCTCCCACCCACCCCCCAAAAAAATAAACCCCTTGACCCATTTGAGCCCTGTGCCTCCTGCCTTTCCCTGGTACCAAAATTCTGATTTTTGCAGGGTTTTTTTTTCCAGCCTCGCTTATCTGACCCACGCTGGTTTTTCTCTTTTGCAGTTTCCTGAATGTGGATTTTATGGCCTCTACGATAAAATCCTGCTGTTCAAACATGACTCTTCGACAGCCAACATTTTACAGCTGGTCCGAGCCGCCTCCGACATTCAGGAGGGTGACCTGGTGGAAGTGGTTCTCTCAGGTAAAGTGCCTCAGTTAGGGAAGGCGGTGAACTGATGATGTTCCCTAGTTGGGTCACGAGACGCCTGCGAGGAAGCCAGAGAGCACCAAGGACCTCACAGTCCTTCTCCTTTCTCCATCTCTTCCTCTATCCCTCCTCCTCCTCCCCCCTCTTCCTCCTCTTCTTCCTCTCCTCCTCCTGTTTCTCAACTTCCCTAATTGAAAAGCAAGTTTAGCAATCAGGTAAATGCATCAGCAGCTAAACTTGCTTACTTTTAATTTGGAGTACATTTTTTTTTACAAAAAATCTGTCTTTGCAAGCTGTGTGAATCCGGCTCCTTCTGTTAGTTTTATACATCCGATCATTTGCACCAGAATAGCTAAATTCAAGCGATATATATGAATACGAGTATGTATGTATGTATGTATGTATGTATGTATGTATGTATGTGTGTGTATATCTATCTATCTTATCTATCTATCTATCTATCTATCTATCTATCTATCTATCATCTATCTATCATCTATCTATCTATCTATCTATATACACATACACACACACACACACATACATACATACATTTAGTGTCACAACCCCTGGTAAGCCCCAATTATGGGAGGAAGCTAACTGCTTCCATCATCTGTCAATCGGCTCGTCACAAGAGTCCATCACGACAGAAACCCAATATTTTTACTGTTGCCTTTGTTATATTTGTGTTTTTTTATTTGTGCTGATAAATTATTTATCAGCACAAATAAAAAAAACATATATATATACATTATATATTATTTACCTTTATTTATTTATCAGCACAAATAAAAAAACATACATATACATATACATCATATGCATATACATATACATATACATATACATCATATACATATACACACACACACACACACACACAGATATATATTATTTATATATATATATAAATAAAATAAGGCAGCTATGGTACTTACTTTATCTCGTCTTCCACTAGCTTAAGAGGCTTGATTTGAGATTTGGAGATCAGCAAATTAAGAGGCTCACTAACTTCACCAAAAGGTTTTGCTTCTTGAAGGGAAGGGAGGAGGGAAGGAGAAGGGAGAGGAGGGAAAGAAGGAAGGAAAGAAGGAAAGGGAAGGAAAGGAGAAAGAAGGAGAAGGGAGGGGAGGGAAGGAAGGAAGGAAAGAAAGAAAGGGAAGGAAAGGAGAAAGAAGGAGAAGGGAGGGGAGGGGAGGAAGGAAGGAAAGAAAGAAAGGGAAGGAAAGGAGAAAGAAGGAGAAGGGAGGGGAGGGGAGGAAGGAAGGAAGAAAAGGAAAGAAGGAGAAGGAGGAGGGAGGGAGGGAAAGGAAAGAAGAAGGGAGGGAGGGAAGGAAAGGAAGATAAAAGATGAAACGGTGGGGAAAGAAGGAAAACGAAAGGAAAATTCTTTGGATACTCCTCCTTTCCCTCAGTTTCTCACTCTCTCTCTCTCTCTCTCTTTCTGCAGCCTCGGCTACTTTCGAGGACTTCCAGATCCGTCCACACGCTCTCAACGTCCACTCGTACCGGGCACCGGCGTTCTGCGACCACTGCGGAGAGATGCTTTTCGGTTTGGTCCGCCAAGGCCTCAAATGTGACGGTAAGAAACCCCTCCGCGAGCCCCCACCCCCCCAGATTTTCTCCTTGGAAGAATGCTAGATTTGCACTGGGGACCGGCTTGTAGAAAGGGGTTTATTTGGGGAGAGGGGGCAAGGAGAAAGCTACCACAGAGAACAGGGAGTGTTAGAGATGGTTTTTATTCCTTTTTTCGGATAGCAGTCTAATATCTTCCTGTTTTCCTTGGAGGAAAGAAAACGTAGCAGTAAGAAGGAACAAACTATTCCTCGTAAAAGTCTTTATTGTTATTTTCCGTGTGGGAAAAAATGTCTTTTCGGGGTCTTGAAACGGAGTTTGGACATTGGAAAGGGAGGCCGGAGAGAGATGCATAAAGTGGAGTCATTTTTTTTTCAAATATACTTTTTTATTTTCCACTTTCATAACATACAATCACATGTATACTATTACATAGCCAATATCCTATTGTATTAAGTAGTAATTACATCAGTTCCTCTTGTCATCAACGCCCAGAAAGATAAAAACCCATTATCAGCTCTTCTGCTCTCCATACACCTCTTTCTTCTGCCTCTCTCCTACCTCCTTTCTTCCCTCCATCATCCTTTCCTGCTCTACTTCCCCTTCCTTTCTCCTTCTCCTCTCTCTTCATTCCACTCCTCCTTCTCCTCCTCATCTTCCCCCCTTACCCTCTCTCCTATCCCTCTCTTCCTATCTTTCTTCTCTCCTCTGTTTCCCACTCTTCCTCTCATTGGTGTATTTCCGCTGCGTAAAGATGCATAAAGTGGAATCATTTTGACAACCTGCCCAACTTTAAGTTGCGTGGACTTCAACTCCCAGAATTCCTGGCTGGGGAATTCTGGGAATTGAAGTCCACACCCGGTTTAAAGTTGTCCAGGGCAAGAAAGACTAAAACTGAGCCTTGGCCTACCCTGCAGAGCTGTTGTGAATTCCCTCGCAGGCTGCAGACTGAACCGTTGAGGAGTAGAACTGGCGAAGCATTTAAATCAGTGTTTCTCAACCTTGGCCACTTGAAGATGTCCGGACTTCAACTCCCAGAATTCCCCAGCAGTGGTTAGGACAGTGTTTCTCAACCTTGGCAACTTGAAGATGTCCGGACTTCAACTCCCAGAATTCCCCAGCCAGCATTCACGTATAAACAATTCAGTGTCTAGGACAGTGTTTCTCAACCTTGGCCACTTGAAGATGTCCGGACTTCAACTCCCAGAATTCCCCAGCCAGCATTCGCTGGCTGGGGAATTCTGGGAGTTGAAGTCCGGACATCTTCAAGTGGCCAAGGTTGAGAAACACTGATTTAAAGTAATGATTTAAAGAAATACTTTTTTTCTCCTCTTCCACCCCGTAGGTTGCGGCCTGAACTACCACAAACGTTGCGCCTTCAGCATTCCCAACAACTGCAGCAGCGCCAGGAAACGCCGCCTCTCGTCCACCTCGCTGGTCAACTCCCAGTCCTTGCGGCTGTCGACCACAGAATCCTTGCCTTGCACCCCAGACGAACTGGTGAGTCAGCCCTGCCTGCCCCCCACACCCACCCACTGGGCCCGAGGCAGCTTTGCTTCGGCTCTGCTTATTGTTCCTGAGCCTTGAGGACTAGAAACCTGATGCGCCTGGGGCGGAGCATGAATTCTCCTTCATCGGTGTGTCAGGCTTTTTTAATGACTCAGTAATTTCTAACAGTTTCGGGGCACACCAAAGTAACTCTTCTTCCTTCGTCCCTCCCTCCCTTCCTTCACTCCTTTTCCTCCCTCCCTCCTTTCCTTTCTTTTCTCCCTCCCTTTTTTCCTTTCCTCTTTTCCTTCTTTCCTCCCTCCCTTCTCCCTCACCGTCTTCCTCCCTCCCTCTCTCTTTTCCTTCCTTCTTTCCTCCCACCCTCCCTCCATCCTTCCCTCCCTCCTTCCTTCTTTCTTTCCTCCCTCCCTCCTTCCCTCTTTTCCTTCCTTCCTTGCTCCTCTCCCTCCCCCTTTTCCTTCCTTTCTTCCTTCTTTCCTTTCTCCTTCCTTCCTTCCTTCCTTCCTTCCTCTCTCCCTCTCTCCCTCCTTCTTCTCCTTCTTTCCTTTCTCCCCACCTTCCCTCCTCTCTGTCTCTTCTCCCTGTCCTGATCCTTCCCTCCTTCCCTCTTTTCCTTCCTTCTTTCCTCCCACTCTCCCTCCATCCTTCCTTCTTTCTTTCCTCCCTCCTTCCCTCCTTCCTTCCTTCTTTCCTCCCTTCCTCCTTCCCTCTTTTCCTTTCCTTGCTCCCCTCCCTCTTTTCCTTCCTTTCTTCCTTCTTTCCTTTCTCTCTCTTTCCTTCCTTTCTCCCTCCCTCCCTCCTTCTTTCCCTTCTTTCCTTTCTCTCCACCCTCCCTCCTCTCCTCTCCCTGCCCTGATCCTCTTTCCCTCCTTCCCTCTTTTCCTTCCTTCCTTCTTTCCTCCCACTCTCCCTCCATCCTTCCTTCTTTCTTTCCTCCCTCCCCTCCTTCCTTCCTTCTTTCCTCCCTTCCTCCTTCCCTCTTTTCCTTTCCTTGCTCCCCTACTCTTTTCCTTCCTTTCTTCCTTCTTTCCTTTCTCTCTCTTTCCTTCCTTTCTCCCTCCCTCCCTCCTTCTTTCCCTTCTTTCCTTTCTCTCCACCCTCCCTACTCTCCTCTCCCTGCCCTGATCCTCTTTCCCTCCTTCCCTCTTTTCCTTCCTTCCTTCTTTCCTCCCACTCTCCCTCCATCCTTCCTTCTTTCTTTCCTCCCTCCCCTCCTTCCTTCCTTCTTTCCTCCCTTCCTCCTTCCCTCTGTTCCTTTCCTTGCTCCCCTCCCTCTTTTCCTTCCTTTCTTCCTTCTTTCCTTTCTCTCTCTTTCCTTCCTTTCTCCCTCCCTCCCTCCCTCCTTCTTCCCCTTCTTTCCTTTCTCCCCATCCTCCCTCCCTCCTCTCTGTCTCCCCTCCCTGCCCTGATCCTCTTTCCCTCCTTCCGCTTCGTCCCTGGCGCAGAGCCGGAGTTCCACGGAGCTCTTCCCCCGCCGCCTGACCTCCTCCACCTACATCGGCCGCCCCATAGAGCTGGACAAGCTCTTCCTCTCCAAGGTGAAGGTGCCCCACACCTTCCTCATCCACTCCTACACCCGCCCCACCGTCTGCCAGTTCTGCAAGAAGCTCCTGAAGGGCCTCTTCCGCCAGGGCCTCCAGTGCAAAGGTCAGGAGGGGAGCACACGCGCGCGAGGGGCGGGGGGCATGGGGAACTCCCTGCTACCAGATATTCCCAGCCTTCCAGGGCAGAGGCTGGCTTTGCACACAGCTAGCACCCATTTTGTTCCTGGTCTCCCCCTGCTGGCGGCTGATGGCATTACACCCCTTTTCGTGGAGGCTGGGAAAGCAAGTGGGCTTTTGGGGAGGGGGCTGAAAAATGGCTTCCTCTCTCTCTTTCTCCCCTCCCCAAACTCCCCCTCCAGATTGCAAATTCAACTGCCACAAGCGCTGTGCGACCCGTGTGCCCAACGACTGCTTGGGAGAGGCGTCCTTTAATGGTGGTGGTGAGTTCCACAGGCCTCTTGTGCTGCAGGTGGGGCAAGAGGGAAGAGGCTCTTGACGAGGGGGGGGGAAGGGGGGTTATTCCAGGAGAGGCAGGGGGGCACGTTGCGGAGCTGACCTTCCGGCACTGTTTCTAACCACGCGATTCACTTAACAATGGGCGTGATTTGCTTAAAGGTCGTAAAGGTGAGCACGATGCCCTCCACTGCCTTCCTTAGCACAGGGAATCCTGGTCCCACCGTGGTCGTAAGGTGAGGACCACCTCTTTGGTACCCTCATTTGACCGTTTCGAGATACCCGCGACCGGAACGCCTCAGGATTAGTAGATCTCTGGCAATTACTGGTTATTCCTGAGTCTTGAGGACTAGAAACCTGATGCGCCTGGGAATCAAGGGTTGGATTTGCCTCAATGGATTCCTGTTCCTCCTTCCCCCAGATATGCCGATGGAAGAATCGAGTGATCTCAGCGAGGCGGATAAGAACTCGCTCATGGATGAGTCCGACGATTCCGGGATCATCCCCGGATCCCATTCAGAGAACGATCTGCGCATGGACGAAGACGTGGAGAGTCTCCAGAAATCCCAAAGGTGAGGCAGAGATCCCGGGTGCGCCATCCTCTTGGCTCTGGGCCTCAATTCTGGTCGTAGGTCGAGGACTACCTGTATTACGAATCCTCTTCTCCCAGTTTCGTAGCCATCAGTAATTCTGATTTTCCAGGACTTCCAGCGAGTCCCTCCCCATCTTGGGGGCTCTACTTTTCCCACTGGGGGTCGTTGTGGTCCACCAGTGGCAGCAGAGTCGGACAATGAGGAGGTTGGGGAGGAACCTGGGCCAGTCCTGGAGTCCGGGGAAGGCTCGGACGAGGGCTGTGCGTCAGAGGCAGAGAGGGGGCCAGCGCCATCTGGGAGTTATGTTCAGCGAGGCAGAAGAACAGGAGGAGCCTGTTCCCAGTGTGCGCATGAGCAGAGCTGCCAGAAGGCAAGAACAGTTACGACAAAAGGGGCAACTCGGGAGTAAGGCTTGGAGATGATTGCCCCCTCCCATAAGACATAAAAGAGGAGGAAACAGATACGAGCCTTTGCAGGAAGCAACTTAGTTCGTTCTGGTCGGTTCAAACTCTGAGAACTTCTGTTTGACTCTGTGCTCCGTTCGGCTTTGCAAAGCTAATTAGCAATTCGGTCTCTGGCAGCCTTTCAAGGGAGAGAAAGGCGGGTGCTTATCAGCCTTACCCTGAAAGACTTTGGCAGACTTCTGTAGGACTCTTCGCAAACCGTTTGTGACTCATTACGGGCTGTGAATGTCGGGACAGGAGTGTGCGTCAGTCTCCCTCCTCTTTTTCCCCTGCGACCCTCAACCGTGCTGACCTGTGCACCCCTCTTCCCCCTCCCCTCTCAGCTCCATGGGGTACATCCCCCTGATGCGGGTGGTGCAGTCCGTCCGCCAGACGACGCGCAAGTCGAGCACGGCGCTGAAGGAAGGCTGGATGGTGCATTTCAGCAACAAGGACCCCTTGGTGAGCCAGAGGGAGTGGCTCTCCCCTTCCCCAGGGGCTGGGGGGTTCTGGGAGCCCCAAGTCCACAGGTTTTCAAGGGGCCGAGTTGGGAGACCCCCCTTGCTCTAGAGCGGAGGTTCTCAAGCTTGGCGATGGAAAAAGATGGGGAATTCTGGGAGTTGAAGTCCACTCGTCTTCCAGTTTCAACCGCAGGCTGACTGGGGAATTCTGGGAGATGTAGTTCACAGGTCTTCAATTTTGCTAGCATGCTGATTAGGGAATTCTGGGAGTTGTAGTCTGTATATCTTAAAGGTTGCTCGCATGCTGTGGATTCTGGGAGTTGAAGTCCACTCATCTTCCAGTTTCAACCGCAGGCTGACTGGGGAATTCTGGGAGATGTAGTTCACAGGTCTTCAATTTTGCTAGCATGCTGATTAAGGAATTCTGGGAGTTGTAGTCCGTATATCTTAAAGGTTGCTAGCATGCTGACTGGGGAATTCTGGGAGCTGTAGTCCACACATCTTAACTTTTTTGCTAGCTGGGGAATTCTGGGAATTGAAGTCCACCCATCTATCAGTTCAACAGCTTGTTGGCTAGGGAAATTCTGGGAGTTGAAGTCCACCTATCTTCACGTTTATTAGAAGGCTGGGTAAAGAGGGGGTCCTTTCATCGCGAGAGAAGCCCCTTCCTCTCCTCCGGCCCCTCCCCAATCCCTAAACAGTTTCTATTTTTCCCCCTTCGCAGAGAAAACGTCATTATTGGCGGCTGGACAGCAAGTGCCTCACCCTCTTCCAGAACAACAGTAGCAATCGCTACTACAAGGTGGGCCTGCCTCCTCGGGGTCTCCAGGAGAGGGGCAAAAGTGGGGAGTCGGCCCTTTATTGGGGGGGTGGGGGGGCGGGTGGAGTTTTTTCTCTCGGCTGAAAACTTTTGGTAGGAAAAAAAAACGAACAGATTAGGAGCTGCTGACCTTCCACAGCCCAGGAGGCGAATAAATAGAGGATTCCAGAGCGAGGAGGGGACCTCTTGAGGTCATCTACTCCACCCCCTCCTCAGAGCCAGATAAAAGCATTTCCCACAGCCTCCACTTGAACCCCTGCTTCGCTAGTGGTGTTTTTGCCCGTAACTGGAAATAAAAAATATTTTTTGGGGTTGCAAAAAATGTTGTAAGCCTCACCGGACCCTCCGAACAGCCGCGAATGAGCCAAATATGAGGTCAGGACTTCAGAACCAGGCCATAAACACCTTTTTGGGGGAGGTGTCTGACGTAACTTTGAAGGGTTGCGGCCGTAAAGCGAGGACGTAGCTGTGGAGAAGAAGGGCTGGTTGATTGTCCTTTGTCCTTCCCAGGAAATCCCCTTGTCGGAGATCTTAACCGTCGAGCCGGCTCAGGATTTCTCCCTCGTGCCGTCCGGCGCAAACCCTCACTGCTTTGAAATCATTACCGCCAACGCCACCTACTACGTGGGCGAGAACGGCGCCCCCAGCGCCCCCCAGCATGGCGGGGATGGCCTGGAACACGCCAAGGCCTGGGAGACGGCCCTTCGCCAAGCCCTCATGCCCGTCGTCCTGCAGGGGGTCCCGGCTGCCCAGGGACAGCCCCCCCATAGTAAGTACTGCCTGAACGGGTAACGTTTGCCTCGCTTACTGACCACAGTCGAGTCCGGCAGCTCTATTTGCAAGTGAGGCAGTTGTAAAGTGGCAGGGCGCACGGCCGGCCTGTTGCTGGTGTGGACGTTAAGCGAATCCCTTGAGGTCGGGAAGCACAAAGTCACATGACCGTGGCTTGCAAACTTCTCTGCTGGCTTCCCCATCGACTTCCCTTGGGGAAGCCGAGGGCGCGAGGTTGTCAGAGGTTGTGAGAGGTTGTGTGAAGTTGTGAGTTGTGAGAGGTTGTGCGAGGATGTGAGAGGTTGTGAGAGGTTGTGAGAGGTTGTGTGAAGTTGTGAGTTGTGAGAGGTTGTGCGAGGATGTGAGAGGTTGTGAGAGGTTGTGAGAGGTTGTGTGAAGTTGTGAGAGGTTGTGCGAGGATGTGTGAGGTTGTGAGAGATTGTGAGGTGCGAGGTTGTGTGAAGTTGTGTGAAGTTGTGCGAAGTTGTGAGAGTTTGTGTGAAGTTGTGAGAGATTGTGAGAGGTTGTGAGAGGTTGTGTGAAGTTGTGAGAGGTTGTGTGAAGTTGTGAGAGGTTGTGAGAGGTTGTGTGAAGTTGTGAGTGGTGAAAGGTTGTGCGAGGATGTGCGAGGTTGTGAGAGATTGTGAGGTGCGAGGTTGTGTGAAGTTGTGTGAAGTTGTGCGAAGTTGTGAGAGTTTGTGTGAAGTTGTGAGAGATTGTGGGAGGTTGTGAGAGGTTGTGTGAAGTTGTGAGAGATTGTGAGAGGTTGTGAGAGGTTGTGTGAAGTGAGAGGTTGTGTGAAGTTGTGAGAGGTTGTGTGAAGTTGTGCGAGGATATGCGAGGTTGTCAGAGATTGTGTGATGAAGAGTTGGGGAAGGTTAATGTCTTTTCTGTCCTGTCTCCTCCAGGACAAGCTTCTTTGAGGATCTCCGTCTCCAACAGCCAAATCCAGGAGAATGTGGTGAGTGTCCTACAGGCCGCCATCTTTCTTCTTCTGAAGCTCATTCTTCGACCTCGTCTCCTGCTGAAGGTGACCTCAAGAGGTCTCCTCTTCTTTGTCCCATTGCAGGACATCTCCACCGTCTACCAGATATTTCCAGATGAGGTCCTGGGTTCCGGTCAGTTTGGTGTGGTCTACGGAGGTAACCCAAAGGCTGGTTTCGGCTTCCCTTTTCCAGGTTTTGTGATAGGAGAGCTGGTGTCAAAAAGTCAAGATGGCAGCTCACCATACAGGTCAAAAGGACGAGGGAGGGTGGATTTGTTCTCATTTTACAACATGCCGTTCTTGAAATTTTTGTGGCGCACACACCCTGAGGTTTGTGGGAATGACCCTGGAGATGGTCTCTGGATCTCAGAAAGGACCACTTGGGGTTTTCCGATCTTGCAATGTTCCATGTTTGGTTGTCTCTGAGCATTGCTGCGCCAAGAACTTAGGTTCCCCAACTGCGATTTCTCCGTGGGTCACCCATGAGGCCAATGATGAAGGAAGACATGGACACGAGTCTTCTCTCGGGATGAGACGACCCGGAACAGAGTCCGGAGGCCTCTTTTATTGAGCATACACAAAGAAAGGGGTGGAGTCACATGGTCTATGTGGACCAATCATGGTTGTACAAGTCTATGGTATATGGTAACTCATTTACTTCCATGTAGATCTGTCACCTCTGGGGAGACTCAGAGCTCGTCTGGGGGTGGGTTAGAACCAACTGACCCCGTAACTCCTTGCTAAGAATCGGCTCTCTCTTCTCCTGCCAGGGAAACACCGCAAGACAGGCAGGGACGTGGCGGTGAAGGTCATCGACAAGCTTCGCTTCCCCACAAAGCAGGAGAGTCAATTGCGGAACGAGGTTGCCATCCTACAGGTGAGCAGCTCCCTTCAAGCTTTCAACACGCCCGTCAATGGACTCTCGCTTTTCATTTTTATTTCATCTATCTATCTATCTATCTATCTATCTATCTATCTATCTATCTATCTATCTATCTATCTATCTGTCATCTATCTATCATCTATCATCTATCATCTATCTATATATCATCCATCTATCTACCTATCATCCATCTATCTATCTATCTATCTATCTATCTATCTATCTATCTATCTATCTATCTATCTATCTATCTATCTATCTATCTTCTATATCTATCATCTATCATCTATCATCTATCATCTATGTATCATCTATCTATGTATCTATCTATGTATCTATCTATGTATCTATCTATCTATCATCTATCTATCATCTATATATCTATATATCTATATATCTATATATCTATATATCTATATATCTATATATCATCTGTCTATCTATCTATATCTATCTATCTATCTATCTATCTATCTATCTATCTATCTATCTATCTATCTATCATCTATCATCTATCTATCTATCTATCTATCTATCTATCTATCTATCTATCTATCTATCATCTCTATCATCTATCTATCATCTCTATCCTATCTATTTATCTATCTATCTATCTATCTATCTATCTATCTATCTATCTATCTATCATCTATATATCTATATATCTATATATATATATCTATCATCTCTATCATCTATCTATCATCTCTATCCTATCTATTTATCTATCTATCTATCTATGTATCTATCTATCATCTATATATCTATATATCTATATATCTATATATCTATATATCTATATATCTATATATCTATATATCATCTGTCTATCTATCTATATCTATCTATCTATCTATCTATCTATCTATCTATCTATCTATCTATCTATCTATCTATCTATCTATCATCTATCTATCATCTATCTATCATCTATCTATCTATCTATCTATCTATCTATCTATCTATCTATCTATCATCTCTATCATCTATCTATCATCTCTATCCTATCTATTTATCTATCTATCTATCTATCTATCTATCTATCTATCTATCTATCTATCTATCTATCTATCATCTCTCTCTCTCTCTCTATCTATCTATCTATCATCTGTCTATCTATCTATCTATCATCTATCTGTCTGTCTGTCTGTCTGTCTGTCTACCTATCTATCTACCTATCTGTCTGTCTGTCTGTCTGTCTGTCTGTCTGTCTATCTATCATCTATCTATCTAAACGGCTGTGTGTGTGTGTTTGTGTGTTCCAGCATAACTCTGGAACACCTCGAGTAATTTCAACCAAACTTGGTACACAGATGACTTACTCTCTGGAAACAAATACTGTGGGGGTAAGACACCCCTAATCCCCCTCGGGGAGGTGTTCTGTTAAGATACAGCCTGTTGTGCCTTAAAATGGCTTCTACTGTACTGCCCTAAAATGGCTTCTACTGCACAGCGCAGTGGAGTTGCCATGGTAACGACTTCATAGTACTCCGTAACGGTAAGAGGGAAAATCCAACATTATAAACAATGTTTGGTACAGACATTTCCCCCCCCCTATAAATAAATATCCAGGCCACACCAGGTTATCGTCTAGTTTTTAATAATTAAATTGCCAGGTTCATTGGACAATATAGATCAGGGATGTCAAACTCAATTTCATTGAGGGCCGCGTCAGGGCTGTGGTTGACCTCAGAGGGCCGATTGGGTGGGTGTGAACAACTGGGTGGGCGTGGCCAGCCTGACACCGCTCCCCAAACCGCTGGTCTGTTTCCTCTTTGCCTTGGGTAGACCAGGCCGAAGTGAGGCAGGCCGGCCTCTTACTTGTTCCAGGAGGGCCTTGCAGGCCAGATCCAGCCCACGGGCCTTGTGTTTAACACCCCTGATATAGATTAATACATTGGACTCTTTAATGTTTAGGTTTTAAAATCAGGGCTCTCCTGGTTTGGGCAATTCTTAAGACGTGTGGACTTCAACTCCCAGAAGGCCTCAGCCAAGGAGGGATTCTGGGAGTTGAAGTCCACGCGTCTGAAAGTGACCAAGATTGAGACGCACTGTGATAGCAATGCATGGCATTTTCTCTAAATGTAATATTTTTTTATTAATCACAGCTATTTCCCCCCCCCCCACGGATTTTAGTATTGTAATAGTGCTGTTCTCCAGGTTGGTAATGTTACTGTTCTTCTAAATCAGGGGGTCCCCAAACTTGGCCACTTTTAAGACTTGTGGACTTCAACTCCCAGAATTCTCCAGCCAGCTGAGCTTAAAGTCTTAAAGTGGCCACGTTTGGGGACCTAAAGGGTGAGATTGCCTTATTCAAATTGCCCTAATGGCACCGTATTAATAACTATATAAGTGACAGAATGGAGGCGCAGTGGTTAGGGTGCAGTATTGCAGGCCACTTCAGCTGACTGTTATCTGCAGTTCAGCGGTTCTAATCTCACTGGCTCAGGGTTGACTCAGCCTTCCATCCTTCCAAGGTGGGTGAAATGAGGACCCGGATTGTTGTTGGGGGCGATATGCTGACTCTGTAAACCGCTTAGAGAGGGCTGAAAGCCCTATGAAGCGGTATATAAGTCTAACTGCTATTGCCATTGCTATAGAATGTTGTTTTTAACGTGTGCCAGTGGGCCCACAGTGGAAGAAAAATGACAACGAAGGTTATTTCTCTCTCTCTAAGCTCTTAAACTTACGATTTCTGTTGTGTTGCTCTATAGGAGGTGACGGGTGGTCCCCCCCCCCTCTCAAGTTCTGTCCTGCAGAGACATTTGCTCTGGGGGGTCAAAAGCCCAAGGGAAATGACCGACTGGCTCTCTTGTGGCACCCA